>NC_071327.1:2100000-2332500 GCF_943734725.1 Anopheles marshallii | reverse complement strand
GAGCTGGAACCGGAAGTGAAGGACGAATGCAACACCAAGTACGGTGATGTGGTGACGGTGGTGATCCATGAAGTTCCGGATGTGGTACCCGAGGAAGCGGTACGCATTTTCGTAGAGTTCAAACGTATGGAAAGCGCCATCAAGGCCGTGGTGGATCTGAATGGACGATTTTTCGGCGGCCGGCAAGTGCGTGCCGGGTTTTATAATCAGGAAAAATTTGAAAACATGGATCTAGGAGGTTAAGTGGGAGTGGGAATTGTACTAAAGTAAAGGTCAGGTACAGGTCACCAGCTGTAACTAAAATGTCTACTATTCTTGTATCTTTATATTTTTCACATTTGTATGACAAGAAAAAATAGCAGTTTTAAAAGCGCTAGGCATAAAACAGATTCGATTTATTTAAGGAACACACACTTCTCATACTGAGAAGCTTCAAGCTGCATTTCGATCCTTACTTCTGTGGGAGATTACAATAATAAGGATGGCGGATACATGTGCGTTTCCTGTAAAGAGCCTACCAAAAACCCGGGAGTACGTATTTGAGCTGAGCAAAAATTGTAGATTGAGGTAAGGTGGTTTTAAAGGGACATTGCTATGCTACACAAATCAAGAAAGGAAATTGGCTAGCTAGAATTGTTGCGATTCCCAATTCACCACGAAGTACACTTCCTCGACGTAAAATGGTAGTCTTTTATGAATGAGATCATGAGTTGACGTTACTTAAAGCCTACGAACAATGCTGGCGCATCCGTAAACGGTGCACGCTAGAAGCACCATTCGCCTAACGAACGGTTTTGATTGACTAGAATATTTGAGTGAATGTTAGTGAACTTTCTTCACGCGCAAAAAGCCAACATACAAACAGACGATATGCAACGACGACGATGCGTTTCCTTACGGCACGCTTGTATTACTTTCCTCCTTCGTGTTGCTGATGGATCCACTTTGTAGTGGATATGCACGCTTCAAAGTATACAATCCTTTTTCCTACACCCGCAGTGTTGGTCACCTGATATGAGATCTTGGAGACCTCTTGGTCGTTGGTTCACTTGGTCCAAAAGGAGTCAAAATCGATAAGAGTTAGAAACCCCGTTTAGATAGTGATTACATACATCCAGACGCTGCATATCCAAAACACGTGCACAACGCTATTGTGTTCAGGAGAGCAATACATGCGTTCGCTTCAAAAGCTCCATTTAGTTTACGTGGGAATGTGACGATTAAGTTGATGTTGCACTATTTCGCGGTCCATCAAAGTCATCGATAGCACTGAGCGACGTGTCGTCATCCAGTGTCGGCGTTGTTCCACTACCTTCGTCCGCTACGTATTCTATTGATGTGATTGGGGTGGAAGATGTGAGCACCATAGGAGAAACTTCCATTCGGGGTATTGATGGTGCGGGTGGTGCTGGGGGTGTATTGCAAGCTTCGTATATGATTGCCCCATCTTGGCGAGTAACGCGTGTGATAAGAATTTTACAGTAAAAACATTGCTTGCTGTTCATTAGATGCTGCATTATGCAAGTCCTGGAAAAGAAGATATGACGGTGTTTAAAGCTGTTCAGCTTATATGACGGGTTGATAAGGACATACTCGCAAGATTGATGCTGACACGGGTCAAATGCAGCTGAATTGGACTTGGCGTAACATATTGGGCAAAGAGAATCCTCTGACAGGATGGTTATCTCCGATAGCAGAGTTTGACGTAACTGCAAAATCTCAATCAATCGTGCAATCTGTCCAACTTCTTCCGGTAGAACATGGCTGGGATCTATAAATAGAGATAGTACACCATGATGGCATCTGAGTGAGCCTCCATACCAGCACAACACTTACAGTCGGCCATATTGAACTTGATAATGGGTGGATCGGGAATGATTTCCTTCATACCGACCGAACCACCACCGCTGCCAGCCTTTCGAAACGGCGAGGGCACTCGAACCTCGTTGGTGAGTGGATCAATGTGTGCCCGCATCTTTGGATCAAAGTTTCCTCTGGGTGCTTCACCATTACTGTTTGTTATCGGTGTCTTCACCTCGCCGAGCGCATACTCCAAAGAGGCAATGTGAAAACTAGTGTCCGTAAGGAGATACTTCGAAATGCGTGGTATTTTCGTAATGCATTCCGTCGAGCTACCAAGTTCGTGGCGCATCAACGCCAGCAGCATCCCAATCGCGGCACTGATGATGGCAAAGTGCGTCACGTTGCTTAGATCTGGCAAGCACAGGTCCATTACGTGCTGGAAACAACCGGGCGGAACGGTAACCCGTGAAAGCACCTGAATCGCTAGCTGGCAGATACGGCTAAGGATAATTTCGCTGTTTGCCCTTGTCGCGTCTTGCAGCAAGCTGGGCGTGATCGTTACGATCATCTCTAGTGCACGCATAAGCGACACGGTCAGTTCGAAGCACATGGAGCAAATTTTGAGTTGCTTTGTTTCGATCACGAGCTGCTCGTCACGTTGCGATATGTTTTGAATCTGTAATCAGAACATTTAAATGGGTCCAAAAGATCAGTACCGATGCTTCCTCATCGTGACCAACTGTACTTACGTCTTGAAGGATGTGTATAAATTCGGAAAACGCCCAATTCAACTGCGACAGAACGGAATTCAAAAACGTTGTACAGTATGGTTCATCTTTGCTGAGCGTTTCACTGATCAGGCGTTGGAAATGTTTTGACGGGCAGGCCGGTGCGATCAGATGCAGCAGACCCGTGTGCGAACCATTCTTTGCCCGGCTACGATATAGCCCGAGCGATTGTTGGGTGGCGGCGGGATCTTTTCCCGCTTGCCATACGCACGGCGGGCGTGATTCGCGATACGCGAACCCATCACCGAGCCAAAATCTCAACAACAACCAATTACTCTGTCCCCAGGCCCGGTTTTCGTACGGACGCAGCAAAGCCCGGACAAGGGCATGTTGATTGTCCGTGGTCGCATTTTCCAGCGCATGGATACCGGCCTCGTGACACGTCAGTGAACCGAGGGCCTGAATCAGAGCGTCCTTGCAGGAAGCAAGAATTACTCGCGGGTCAGCCAAGTGTTTGGCTAGAAAGTTGGCCGACGAGCGGATTAGCTCAGTGTCACCGGCAAGATCATGTTGGATGGCAGTGTCGTGAAAGCTAAAATCGAGCACAGTGTCGAGCAGGATGGGCGTTACGTTGATGTACGTCTCAGGCAGGAACGCAAACAAAATCTCCTCCGTGCTGAACGTGTGTAATGTTTCGAAAATTATTTCAAGCAACCAGCAGAGCAGTCGTCGCCGATGTGTTCCGAGAGCTACTGAACGATACCACGCTTGCTTTCGAGCTAGTTCCATCGATCGTTTCTAAAGGAAGATAAGGAATAAGAAAATGTTAAAAAAAATTAAATAAGAGCTATAGTCACAACCAACGTACCGCAAAAATACTCTTCCGCTGTCCAAAGCGTGCCTCCAGCTCATTCAGTAGCTCTTCGTGCGATTTTTGTCCCTGACTTGAGCTACTCGTGCCGCCGATCGTGCATCGTTTTAGCTCCTCCAGATTGTGCATCACTTCGTCACAGTTGCTCTTCGTCTCGAGCAGTATATCCGAAAGGTGCGTTATGTTATCCCGCAGATCCGCTATCATCACTACGTACTTGTGCGCGACGGCATTGTAGAATATTACGCAACAGTCAAGCAGCTCACAGACGGCACGGAAAGGATCCAACGGGCCGCAACCGATTGCACCGGCCGTACATTTTGGCGATGGTTGCCCGGTTGCGGTCGAGCCAGCACCATCGTCCACCCCGTTCATAGCGTGCTGGGTGGATTGTTGATGCCGGTCCGGGATGCTGTTGGCCGCTCGGGATACTAGAGAGTAGGCAGTGGAGGGACCTCCGGAGACGAGAAACATGGCCGAATCGAGAAACACATTGAACGCGGCTGAGAACGACGGTAAGGTTTAAAGATTTTGCCCAATTATTCCAGATAGAAAGAATATCCTGTCTAAAGCCATATCCCCATGTAAACTTACCAATTTCACTTCGCAAATCACTTGGTTGATCTACCGAAAGCACACACGGATGATCCGGACCCAACGCGTCGATAAGTTGCGCTCGGAAATGTTTCCGCAGATAGGACAGTACACCGCCAATACGATCAAGGTTAGAATATTTGAACGTACCATCATAGAAAAAGCGACAATCAATTGTGGGTGGACCGGCTTTTTCGGGCGCCCCACCATAATCACATTCGTCCTCCCAGAGCGTTTTGGACACGTCCAGAAGAGTGCAAAGAAACGATAGTCCTATCGCAGGTTGTGTAGTCGAGGAGTATAAACCCTACAAAGCGATACGAAAGAGATATCAATGAAGGACTGTTTGTTCTCTTTTCGCTCCACAATACTCACCCGCAACTCGACATTATTTTCCATCACAAACTTTCGAACCTTTGTCACGAATATTCGTCTGCTGCTGGGTGAATTTGTTTCATTTCCATCAGTATTGTTCATTAGAATGTGGATAAGATTCTTCTGCAGCGTGTACAGCACGGAAGTGTGCGCTTTTAGTCGTTCGCAAGCTGACAAGTACGTTTCTTTCGAGCCTCCCAACCCTTCGGTCCATATGTGATCATCGGGTAACAGCTGCTCCAGTGTCGACTCGTCCGGTGGTTTCGTGTAGAGAAACAGTGGCAGACAGTTCTTCTTGAAGAACTTGTACTCGAGGAGATACTTCCGCGTGGCCGGATGATTACAGACACACGTCAGTATGACGATGATTTTACGCTGCTTTTCATACTCCAAATCGACGGGCGTTTCCTTGTACGTGTTGGCAAGATAGTTGAGCAATTTCTTCAGGAACAGCTTCATCTCTTCCTGCTCCAGATACGTCCACAAAAGGGTGAGAAATGTTCCGAGCGTGCTTTCCGGAGCACCCGGCTGTGTTGGAGCTTCATTCTTACTCCCGTGGCTATTGCTGCGTAGCACACACATCCCACGGATATAGCTGAACACTTTATCCTCCACCACGTACGAATTGCCCAGCAATGGGGCGATTCTTTCGATTAGGCAAGCGGCCAGCAACATGTACATCGATTCCGGTGTTACTACTCCACCACCGAGCGAGGTCAACCCTTTTTGACTACCATTGGAGATTCTCGCGTGTTGCGAAATGGTGCCGGAAAGATTGACGAGATATTTCAACAGACAGTCCGCCTGGTACAGTGCCACATCCGGTGCTTCCTGGAGTGGTTTGTATCGCTCTACCGGATGCTTGAATGGGGACCCACCAAAGTTTGCGGTGAGACTATCGTTAAACGCTAACGAAACCGCCGGATAAAGGGCTAGGCCGGGTCCACGTTCGATGTCCTTAAAAGCCTCACCCAGTGGAGCACCGTTGCGGTAGTATTCAATTCGTCCGGCGTTCATATCTACACATACGCCAAAAATATCGCCCGAACGCCAGAATGGGCCATACTTTTGTGTGTACACGTGCCAGATGCGTTGCTTGCTACCGTCCAACCCGTAGCTGTACCGTGTGTCTCCAACACCGGTGTCCTGCGTAAATTTGCAGTGCGCCGAACACCAGCCAATCTGCATGACGCCCTTAGAACGTAGCTGAACCTCATACATCCAGCGGCCACTGTAGACGCAACAGTTCGCTTTTACCGTCGAGAAGGCATTCTGCGACTGGAGCGTCAGCTTATCCTTCGAAACCAGTATCGATCCGTCATCCGTCACGTCGAAAACGGTTCGCCTGGGTCCAAGTCTTCCTTCGACCGGTTCGTACGCCGGATTTGGATCGAACGGATGATCATTAAGCTTCTCATCGAGCCACATTCCAATTTCGGCAATAAACCTATCACACACCAAAACAAACAAGGTTCAAATTACATGCTGGCAATGATAAACTAATGGAAACTTACTCTGACAGCACGAACTGGCGCTCCCGGTCGCAGTCTTTCTTACCACCGATAGCAACCGTACAGTCGCCATCGAAAATATTGGCCACAGCCGAAAGAAAATCCATCCTAACTTACTGCTACTGTTCCGATGCCCACAAGCAGTACACTGCCAACACGAACTTCACCGCTTTTCCGCGCTACATCATGGAGAAGCTTCACGGAAAGAACCACAACGGCAAACGTTGGCTTGCTACGATCAGCACAAAGAAATCCGACGCTTCATGCTAATGGCACAGTCAGGTATCGATTTTATACCGTGTACACACACTTGGGCGCCGCGCCTTTAGGCACACTAGCAAAAAAAAAAAGATGTTGACAGAAGAATGTCCGAATAGAATGGGGTTGGGAAATGGGGAGCAGGATATCGGGATGTGCTCTGCGCTTTGTTTCTAGGATAAAAACAGAAGCGCTGGATGACAGTTGGAATGACAGCGCACAGCTGTTTACGAATCCTGTACGATAGGGAAAGGAGAACGAAAAGGCGCCCGAGCAAGTGCGTGTGTGCGTGAGATCGTAAGGACGGGCTGCCAAACAAATGCAACGGTGCCGATTCAAAGTATTGTGCCACGTGGTTGAAGTGGTGAATATTGATTAGATCTCTTCTTTCTTTTTGGATAAATATATTAAGTTTTTGTAATGCTTTCTTTAATTGATTCGCAGTCTTGCTCTGCTGAAGAAGTCTTCGATACCACTCACAATCTAGTGGCGTCGTCAGACAACCGCTTACCGTATCCCAGCCTTTCTGTCGGAAGCATTAAAACCATCACTCCATCTTAATTTGAGCCTACCACACCATGGGAACCACCTGATAAGACTTTAAGGGATGGGTCGTGCGGTACCATTCTACTGCCATGACCAACCAACCGAAGCCAGCCATTCTCTTTCAGAGCATCCTACTCTCCAACGCAGCTACAAGGACTCCATATAGTCCCAGCTTCGGACTAGTATCTTTTTAAAATAATTTGTGATATGATCATCAAAATAATGTCTTCTTTTGCAGGTATAAAAGCTAAAACCCTGAAATAATGTACGAAATTCAATTGAATAATGAACGAAGTACAGTAACCAGCACAGAAGATAGCACTACCGAAATGGTGTATATTTATATTACACAGGATAAACAAAAAGTATGTTAGTGTGCTTGTAACTCCACGGGTGGTTGGATGTAATTTTAGGAGATTGTTCGAATTTCAGTACACGTTTTGATTTTTAACTCCTCCTTAAATGAAATCCTTTCGCTGTTGTTCTGAATGTTGCCTCAAAGTTGCTACATTGGAAATGGCATCTTTCGAGGTATCGAATTCTCTCTTTCCTTAGTTTAGGTGCTATTCGATTGCTATTCGATGGATAACTGATGACAAATCGATAGCTTTCTGCTGAGTGGAACCAGTTACGAGGACACGTTGTTTACAATTTTCTTCTGATTTTCTTTGTGCTTTTCCGCCTTGAGCCGTAGGTCGACGATACTGGAGTTCTTGTCGTGTGCCACGGTGAATCCGGGCAGTGTGGCAATGGCGGCGGCCGCCGCAAGTCCTCCCGGTCTGTACTGGGACAGTGAGAAAAGGCTCGCCGGTACGGAACCGGAAGTAAGAGCAGCTGCGTACTGTGAGAAGAGAACAGAATGTTAGAGTGTTCGCTAATGGCCATCCAATGTTCACGTGTCTCATTACCTGTTGTGCTGCAGCGGAAATAAACGCAGAATCGAAGGCAGAGAAGGCAGCAACGGGGAAGTGATGGTTGACCGCTGCTGCTGCTGTTGCTGCGGTAGTAGAAGGAGGCAATCCAGTTCCGGCCGTACCTCCACCGGGTGGAACACCGTTACCAGCACGAAGGGACGGAACGTTAACGTACGGCGCTACACGACACGGTTCGAGCGGAGTGGTGACCGGTGGGCTGTGACTCGAAAGGATAATACCTGCGGGGAATGGAAAGGCCAGTGAACACCAGAGCCAAAACGGTACTATAAAAAAGAGTCCTCTTTTCTTCATAAAGCATGTGCTGCTGGAGGAAAGGGAAAGATTTATGAGACGGAAGTTTTGAATGATAGCCAACTAAATTCAAGTTCCGGTCGTTTCGTCGTCCACTGGGCTTACTGCTGGGGCTTTTTGTTCGTTGCCGTAAAGGTAAAGAATCGATGGACTAGCGAGAAACATAACTCAACAAGATAGAAGAAGGAACGTTTGCTTAATCACACCAACAAATGACACAAGCGGACCTTTGCCTGGGATGGTTGATTTTTTTATCCTTTATCATTCTTACCGATAACTTAAATACACTTTTATCAATCATGTCAAAAAGTAAAACTTGAATGCAAAATAGTATAAAAATGACATCGGTGGGACTCGCGCTAGATACTATATTATGGTCTTAGAATTTCTAGCAGGAAATTTGAAATTCAATAAGATTTACTATAAATCTGTTTCCGTTACCAACAAGGCATTTCAAAAGTTCTTAATCAACTCTCTCGCAAACATTTAAATTGCTCGTAAGACTTACGTCCTTATTAAAATACTTCCTTAACGTACTTTACACCTTTATGAATCATAAATGCAATTATCGTACTTTCGATGCAATTCATATCGTCTAAAGATGGTATGAAAATAACATTTCAACTTTAAACTCGACTACAGCAGGAGATAGAGCAGCACTTGAATATTTTCTTCACCAGCAAATGCACTCTCTGCCCTCATAGGGTGATCGGGGAGTGTTGCCTGCTGTTCAGTTTTTATGATCATTTCTCGCCCTTAACTTTATCTTTCCACTTGATTTGGAATCCGGGCCGGGCCAGAGGGGAGGGCAAGTACCCAGATACGGGAGCTAATTCAATTATGTGATTACATTTGATGTAATCCCATAAATCCGAGACTATGACTCTGTGATGGTCCGGTTTCGGTTGTGGCTCCTTGTTCCCGCTCGAAAGCCAAATACGCAACAGTTCCATCATTCGACAGGAAAAAGAAGGACTTCTTCTGTAAGTCTGGCCTCGCTTCGGAACGTGTCGGTGTGTAGAAGGGAAGGAAGTGCCCGACAACACACACACACACACACACACACACAGGAGGGTGAAAGAAACGGTCGTCAGACAGTTTATTAAATTATCATTTTGTGTTGTATTTATTGCCGACTCCGCACAAACTCCATCGCACTGGCGGGGGTTGCGAAGAAAGGGAGAACAGGAAAGCGGGATAGCTTGATTTGAAAATAAAATCATCCGTTTCGTCTCGTATCGCTGGAGTGGAAAGATGTTGCCACACACAAACACAAATCGAGCCCGTATCGTTGCAGGTGCCGAAAGCCATCCTTTTTCAGCTTGGGTTGAAAAAGGAAAAAAAAGAAGCAAAAACAACACCGGAACACAAACACCAAAACGAGTAGATTGCAAATGCACATCACGTTACCGGGTGGTGTTTGCTTAGAAACAACCCCTGCTACTCCATAGATACCAACCTGACAGTAGGTTTGTTCCGGATGTGCAGTAGGCGATGTATTTTCGCGCTGTTGACGGATTGGGTTGCACGTTGCGATGTACTTACATGCACCGGGTAGATCGCGCGAGATCGAGAGCACCAAATTACACTAAAATGTCGTGGAAACTAGTATGCAGTATCGGAAAACACGAACGCGCTGCATATGCGCTTAAAATTGGTGGTTTTGTCGAGTCAGTAAATCCGCGTCGCTTTTGAACGTGCCTGCTGATGTAATTTGTCAAGCCAAACATGGCGCTAACCATGTCCCCGACAAGAAGCGAGGGCATTCCCAGCACGGTAGTGCATAATTTAAATTTGCATGTATTATTTTCCGTTACCCCGGGCTGTGCTGTTTACACTCTGTTTGTCTGCCAATTTGGCTGTGCAAACAGAGGCTCTTTCGAGTTCCATCCAAAACGGCCGGTAGGAAATCGCTATGTGGTGGGTAACGGTTTTTCGTGCCACTTTTTTCATGCCCCGGTGGAAACGACTCCAAGTCCGCGCGGTGCACGCTAATTTGTACGAAACGTAGAAAAGGCCACCGCGTGACACGTGTGCGCGGTTCGAATGTACCTTTTTCCGCTTGCCGAATGCGGAAACGTGACGTCGCCGTCTGTTTGATTACGGTAAAGCAAATCGAAAACCGAAAAGCACATGAAGATGTCCTTTTTTATGGGGTTGACAATTGGTTTGGGAGTTTTTTGATCGTCCATCCAGGCTTCAGTTAAAAATGGAACAGTAAGCCATTCATGATATGACGTTTTGCATTTGTTGCTGCTTTGAAATGTTGTGGATGATATACTTTACTGAATTGATTTTAGATGTTTTGCCCTGTCTTTAAAATATAGAAACAGATCTTTGCAATTTCAGTCATAAACACAAAAGAAGATTCAACAGAGTGTCTAATTATTGGTCCAATTGTTATGCCTTAGTGTTCAGTCTATCACATCGAAGATCGCCTATCGAATCTCATCAGAACTCTGGATTCTCGCAAAGATAGCTCCCCAAGGAGCCCGAATGAGGAATAATGGCATACACTCTACTCTCAGGCACTAGTCTCCCAGGCTCCGTCAGGCTCTCCTATTCAATGTGGTTGAGGGCTTCAAAAATTTTAAGTCTTCAACATAGACTCTTCTCAAACCATTGTCGGTAGTGATATTTTGTAGTATTAGCGCTGTTCGTTCTTGTTTCTTCTCAAGATTAAGCGACGTGCTCCTTTCTATTAGAGTGATATCTTAATGATTATTAATCAATTTTATTGAGGACTTTTCAGTAAGAATTATCTAAGAAGCCTTTATGGACTACGTCGTCTAAAGCCTTTGGAATAATATGTTCTATTCACCGGAGTTAAGCAGAGGCCGTTACAGTACACAATATTGTAGTGTCCTCTAAACCCCAGCTGAAAGCCCCCTCTGAGAGCTACAACACCTCTTCTATTAATATTCAAACAGATTTTTTGGATTGGGTGGTTTGATTCTATTCCAATAACGTACTCAGCCCATTGCGGATCCCAGATCAATTCTCTGCGCATTATTGAGGTGTCAAGGACACAATTGCCAGAACTCAAAAGACTATAAAGTAGTTCAGGAATGTATAATTTATGCTATTATTTGTTTAATAAAGTAATATTAGTAATTGACCTTCCACTCATTGTAATCGCTCATTTGCATCGAACCGCAACGAGGATTGGAATGCATACACACATGCTTGTCCGTGAATTGAATCACGTCGCGCTTAAGGCAAATATGTTTTTTTTTTGTGAGGTGTTTTGGGGACTTAGGTGTCCCATCCGATGGAGCTGAAGATGGTGAAAATAAAAAAAAGAAACATAAAAACGGACAACTACGAGCTAAAAAAGTCTTAAGAAGAAGAAATCCATCCAATTCTGTTTATCCCCGGGACGATATCCGAACCATTCCCAGGACACTTATTCCCAGAACAATAAATTACAGTGTCCTTTCCGGTGCTTTCCATCCTTCTCCCGTTCTACTTCGGTGTTTCCCGGACGAGTAAATCAAAGTGGATGTCCTTGTTTCGGAGAGTGTGGTTTCACCATCCGAAAGGACCAATCTTCGGTACAAGACACCCGTTCCAGCGCGAAATAATTGTTTCAAGTTTCGGCGATTTGTTTCGATTGTGTCGCGGTTGTCCCTTCTACCCGCTAGAATTCGCACCCTTCGATACGTTGAGCGGGAATTTGTCCGTGAAAAGAAAATCGCTCTTAGGGGAAACAATCGGATACCAATCGGACAGAGGGGTTAAACGATGCTTTTCCGCCCGAGAACGAAGAACAGACGGATAGAAAGGGAAGGATCGATCGGACCGTTTTGTTTGTTTCTCTCTCATGCTCTTTCTCCGTGTTGCCGCAGGGGTGAAGGGTGGCGTAAAAGCCATGTTTATCCGATAATTGAGTGTTTATGCTGTGATTGAAGCGATGAATTCAATAACATTAATTGACTTTAGCGCCCAGTGCAGTCTGGTGCTGTAGCTGGTACGACATCAATCCACATCCTTTTGAAAGGATGCAGTGACTTGAGAGCACAATGCACAAGGAGAGTGAGAGAGACACACGTTTTAACGGTGGTTGAATAAATAATTTGATTAAAGCGGTACAATCTAATTAATGTTTTGGAAAACAACAACCGGGAGCGCATTGGTGTGCGCGCCACCTTATGCTGTGCGGTTGGTTGGTTTACGAAAACCCCTTCGCCCTTCCAATGTGCACCACATGCAAATTCAATACATTTTTCATAAACGACCGAATTAAATTAGAACCAAATTGATGACAGTCTCGGGGCGCATAAATAATGACCCGACTGACGAGAACACGTAAGTCCGAGGAGAGATGGCTGAGAAGCGGATCGGCACCGAAAGCATCGGCGGTCCGGGAGGTTTTCCATGCAACAACATATGCGCAGACTCAGACATGTGACCGCTTATGGTGTGTGTGTGTTTCGGGGGTAGTGCATCTGTCCCAATCCTTTACTTCGCTTCCGGTCAATGAGGCTGACCAACCAAGGCGATTGTCGTCTCAAATAAAATGCTTCAACATTCAAATCTCGCAAAGCTTAAGGCGGGGGTTTTTTGGGAAGGTTTTACATTTCGATTGGTTTTGACTGGTGTCTTTCTTGGCCGCTTGTTTACTGTGTTAAATCATTTCAATATCGAAATACATCTCCCCTTTATTGATACACGCACCCCAAACACACCCTCACGGCACTCTGCTGCGGATGGAAACATAAACATAAATCAGTATAAATTATTTGATTAAATCGAATCGGCCTCACCGCACTTTAGCTCTTATTCCGCCCCGGGGGCATAAAGGAGGGATGGCTAACATTTCTTCTATTCAATAAATATAAACACTGATCACAAAAAAAGGCGACCCGAACGCATACGCACACGCACCGTATTAATGTATCGGGAATTTGCGTATGGTTTTATGATAAATTTCCAATCGGATCGTGGAGGAAAATTAAAATCAAGCCTCAGCACTGGAGCAGATTGCACCGGTTCGGTGATGGATTGTGGAACGGGAGGGCACAATTGGCAATTGCAATCGGTTGTATCGAATGCATAATTTATAAGCTTATGTGCGGTGTGTGTGTGTGTGTCGCCTTCGGTGTTCGTTTTCTCGATAAATGGCCAATTTGCAGTTAATGTTGCATGTTGACCCTCGCAGGGTGGAAAATAGAGATTTGCATGTGTTCCGATACGCCATTTTGTGTTTTTGCAGTTGCGAGTGGCATTATATAATTGAGTTAAGCGCTAATGTTACTGCTTTATACAAGCTTGCTTACCTTTGTGCATTTGGTTTTCATGCTTTCGACACTTGGCCCGTCTGTTCTGGAACCAAACCTGGTGTGGGAGAATGAAAAGAAAATGTGAAAACAGGCTCAATAAACATAAATCTACCCTTGCACAGAGTAAACAAAACTGCAACGAAAGCGTTTTATGATTATGAGTAATGGCAGAATGGCTTACGGAATTTCGCTGATTGCTCGCGAAATGAGAAGTCTTCGTTTTTCCGTTCTTAGGCGGATCTTAAGGGAAAACCCTAGGGGGAAAAACTCGAACACGAACAAAACAATCTGCGAAACTTGTTCAATGGCGAGAAAAAAGGCATCATCGACAAAGCAAAACATTTTGCACTTTTACCCAAAACGGACAATTCCCCTTGGTGGTAAATAATACTTTTTTTTCCGGTGTGTTTGTTGGTACATTTGGTATGTGACCATTTTCTTTTGCGTCGAAAAATTCAATTAACGCCACGGAAGCCATCATAAATTGTTGTGATACTGTCGCTACTGTCCAGCGGCTGCTAGTACCCGGTGTCCGGGACTCGGGCAGGTTGGTTTAATGTGAAAACAGGCAACGAAGAGTGAAGAAAGCACGATGGATGCAACAGAGGAGCAAATTATGATTCCCGCCGGTCCATAACTCACGGCTAATTTAACGGCCATCTTGAGCGAAATTGATATAAATAGCGAGCGGAAGGATGCGGGTTGTGGGTTGACTGTTCCAGAAGCTGGCAAAGGATAAACGTTCGAGTGAGAGATTGTCTGCTATAGCGTATTTCTCTGTTTGAGTGTTGCTTCACAATGCGTACAAATGTATTGTCTAGTGTGACGTCACGCTTACATCAGGAATCGATTACGAGCCCGATAATGGAAACTCCATTATGCTGTGAATGGATTGAATTGTCCTGTAAATCAACAGCCTCATCACAGCACCATAAATAACCCACACACACACACAACTTTCGTTGTCATCCGTTTTTGTTTTGCTTTTTAAATGCCACTAGCTAATGCCGCGACAGCAAGGCTACAACAACTACTTCAACAAAGCGAGATTGAATTCTCAATCGCTGGGAACACCTCTTCGAGTGGGAAGAGCACCGCGATCCCACAAGAAAGAGGCACGGAAAAGAAAATCCAATCAATTAGTGGAAAATTAATGTCCGATTTACGCAACGGAACAAATTCGCCAGCTAATGGTGAGCAAATTAATTTAATTAAATGCCACTGCCACACTCCGTGTACATTCTCAAACACACATAGGGCGCTAAGGAAAGGGACAAGGATTCGCCGTGCGCGAGAAAATATATCTTCATCGATTGAACATTAGCCGGCGTGTGGGATGATCGAACACAATAAATAAAATGTGCCAATACTTAGAGCCCCACTGCCACGTGACCACGTGTTGTATCTGATGGAGACGCCTGGCATTTTACTTCTGTCCGCACAGCGGGATTATTGTCAAAATTACGTTGACTTGGCGAGACTGTTCTCTAAAAACGGTTTAGAAGTTAAGTGTTTTTTTTGGCTTAAATTATACACGAAAGGCTTACAGCTGTTGGTGTTGGTGCAACATCGAGCTCATCAAAATGTGGGAAGAATTGTTGATTGGAACTGAATTCTGGTGTCTGAGCTTCAACATCACGTAATCTTATGACAGTGCTTGTATAAGGTAAAAAAAGTACAATAATAAATTTGATTATCGGTAACGTTAGCCCCCGGGAATCGATGCACAATAAGGATAGCATTATCATTCACCATTTCTCGGTGGTCGATAACTCAACTGATTTTAGCACCCTTTTGCATATGCCAGGAATCCCACTGAAGGGATGGCCCGGTCCAAAAAGGGAACCCCCTTTAAAGCTGGTAATCCTTTCAATTTGCCTAAGTGATTTTCGCCAAGAAAGGCGATGAATTTTTATGCGTCCAGCGATAGTGGAACGGTTCGATTACCTGCACCCTTGCCTCGCTAAGTCCCAACCGCTGGCTTAGCTCTTCCCGCATAAATGCATCCGGGTAGTGCGTTTCCTCGAACAACCGTTCGAGCTCGTTGAGCTGCTCGAGCGTAAAGTTCGTTCTGGATCGGCGCTGTTTGTTGTTGGTCAGTGCTGATAGTGGACCATGCCCGTTGGTGACGTGTGTCGGTTCGGTTGGTAGTTTTAGCCGTTCCTCGGCGGGAGTGGTACCGGCCGGTGGTGCGGACTCTGATCGCGTTCCATCGGCACCCGCATCCTGGTCCCGGTCGGGCGTAAGCGATTCCCGAGGAACTCGCGATTCTGCAATGATTGCAAGGAAGAAATAGATCGATTATTGTTTTGAGGAGAGAAATTACAAACCGCTCGCCACTTGAAGCGAGAAGGCAGAAATGATTAATGATGCCTAGCTGGTGCCTTGTTACGGCACCAGCTTTCCGCAGAAGATCATGCTATGTGGTTAGGCCTTCGTCTACTGTAAGTCGCATCATTTGTCATCATCAAAAACGTCGCTGTTTTAACCGAAAAAAGTTGAATAATATTATGCAGTATCTTTAACCCATAATGTTCACACTATTGCACAGACCGTTACTAACGCGAACTAATAAAAACGCACCGAAGAACTACAAATCCCTGACCGCGAAACTGTTATTGTGATACCTTGCAGCAGCTCACCCTCAACAGTTCGAGTTCGATGCACATAAACAATGCTAAATTTAATCAAACCTTTCAACCTCCCTATTCTCGAACGCACCTCAATCAGCTCGGGAAGGCACGGGGCAACAGCACTTGAACTCTTGTGCTCTTTTCGCCAACGAGGGGTCAGGCCAGATTAAACTTCTACCCTGGTTCTTCATTTCCCGGGGAAAAACACTCCCTTTTCTTCCGGGCCACAATCGCTCTCTCTCTCTCTCTCTCCTTCGCCCAGTTTCGCCCCCTTCTTCGTAACAGGCGAACGGCAACCGGCGCACCAATCTTTTATTCATGATTATTTGTAATGCAATTTATATCAATTTAACACAATAATAGTGTAAAGTTTGTGTAACGACGACCCGGTCGCTGGCGTGGTTGTGGCCGAAGACGCTTCAACATTTCACGTCGGCAAGCGCGTGCGAAGATGAACTTCCACCGGTCCAGGGAACTCGATGAAGTACGGTTATTTTACGGTAAAACTTAATAACAAACTCGCTCACCGGGTTGAAGTTTGCAGGGGGTTGCCTCCACGAACAGAACCGGAGGGAACGTTCTCAAGATACTCTGTTCCGTGTGAGGTGTGGGTTCATTTTTCTGCCCATTCCGGCCCATTTTACCAAACGATGCAGTGCGTTATCTTTTACCACTTAAGGTTTATTGTAATTTTTTACACCCCGCCGTAGTAAAGGTGGGTGAGTGTGGTCGTGATTTAGAAGAAAAAGTTCGTGTACATCGCCGGAAAAAGAAAAGGTGCATAATGGAGCATGTTATGTTTGCAATTGTTATTACATTTCTCACCCGCGGTGAAAGTAAGCGTTGAGTGCGTTGTGGCCCGATTATGCTGTCGAGAAATGATCATGTTCTTCATTTTCTGGGGCCCTCCTTTTTGGTGGGGCAATGTTAGCAGTAATGAGTTTTCTGTACTACGTGTAAGCAATACAACATTTCCCATGCATTATGCTGCAGCACAATAACGACTCGTTGTCGGGCAGGATTGTGCAAGTAAATGTGCTGTATACAAATTTAATCTCCGCACCGTGGGGGACAGGGAATGTAATTGAGTTACAGTGTGAAAAATATGGCTCCAATCCATGACGAATGGGAAAAAAGTGATGTTTACACCATGAAGCATTAAAATCGTCCATTCTGTTTGCTTCTTAAGCTACTAGCGTCTGTCATTAGGATTTAGGTACGATTCAAAATTTCAAAACTACATTACTAAACATCAACTGATTAAACAGTTGAACACTCATTAGAATCAATTTTATGAGAGACCAAAAAAAAACGTCACACTTCCAAAGAAGTTGCTCATAATCTGCGAAGTAATCTCCTATGCTCCCACACACAGACGATTCTTCCTTTACTCATCCTCCTCGCCTCACACTGGGTAGAAAATCTTCAAGAAGCAACCATTTAATTAAGTCATCCTCCTTACGGTACAACCAATTAATTAATTAACACGCAAACGCGGCCAGCTAGCGCTATGCTAAGGTCGTGTAAATTTCCATTCACTCGAACGGTAAATCCTTCCGTCCGGGTGGGAGTGCGGATCCGAGCTGGGTAATGAAATGTAAATACGCCGGAACATAAGACACGCCATAAAGGAAAGACGAGGAGAAAGGAGGCAGGGAGGGGCGAGGATGCTTAAATTTGGGCCATGTTTTTACATGGTGACGGAAAACGATTGCCTCTTTTGCTTTTAAACCGACGGGCCGGCTGAACCGAGAAAAAAAGGGAAAAAGGGTTTTGCTTGATCCTGGTCACGGCACCACCACAGCGGCCGTGGCGCTTCTGCGCCTCTACCCGCGACAAGGTGAGGTGATCAAACGAACGGAGAATTAATGGTGCAAAATGAAATGAATTGACAGTAAGACTTTTGTGAAAACTTCGTTACGATGTAACATGGCTTGATGACTCAAGCTTACTGCACAGAATGCTAATTAATAGACACAGTTTCGACCCACTCTTCCACGCCGAACGTTCGGAGGGATTAATGCGCAAGGCTTTTACTGTGATCGCACTCCGGAGAACACGGGTTCCTTCTCACCCTTCCCGGAAAGGGGTTAATTTATTTGATTACTTTCTTATATTCCCTCCGGGTGGTCTGGCGTAAATTGAAGCGAAAAACGGAAGAAAATCTTACCACCTTCCTTGCAGTGTTAAGATAATGTTAAGTAATGATCTGTTCGTCCTTTTTTTATGCATCACACCCATAACATCACATACCTGTGTCGGATTCACCGTCGGTACCGGCTACGGACGCTGGTGGATGATGGCCCGGGTTGCTTAGTGACCCCGCCGGATAGTGGTGATTGTTGATCAGGTCAACACTTTGCTTGAGCAGCTCGGAGGCCGGTTTGGGACGTACCACCTGCATCGTACCGGTCGGATCGTATCCATGGGCCACTTTGGCCACTCTTGTGTCACTTTCCGAACGCACAAGATTTAAGGCAACATCATCTTTGGCTTTTACTGAGAATTATAGGAGTGAAAAATAGCTGTAGTAAATATTTTAAAGAATTTGAATTTATGTTAACAGGAAGCGCCTAAAGGTATGCAAATGAAATTTCAGTTTTGTGTATTCAAAGCAAAGATGCCCACATTAATTAGATTATTGAATCAACTCTGAAGGATGCAATGGACAGCGCCCAAAAGTATGCATTTGCTATTTTGATTGAATAACCTGCCTATTAGAAGAAAATTGACAATTTTGTTAGGTGATCGACACACTAAAAAACCTAGTCCAGAAACAGAAGTGTTCAAATATAAGGCATACCTTTAGGCGCTTTAACCTGCGACCGAATGTAATACAAAACTGTCAATAGGAGTTTTGCAATTGCATTCTTCAGCTAGTTTTAGATAACACAAAAACCCAGCCTTATAATCACTTACCTTCCTTCTTTTCATCCACCAGATCGGCAATGAGCCAATTCCGTGGAACATGTCGCTTGCTGTTATTTTTTCCAATGGTATTTCCACCGTCACCAGCATTATTGCTACCACCGGTGCTACCTTTATCTGCCTCCTTCTTCTGTCCTCCACGTGTGTCATCTGTTTCGCCGCCAGGTAGATCGCACAGCGCCACATTGGACCGACTGTTCTCGTGCGTCTGCTTATTGTCAAATTTGCGTATAACACTAATTTCATTACGATTCGTCACACCTTTCTCGTTGTTATTGCTGTTGTGGGTCCCGGACAGCAGTAAGAGCGAGCGTCCTATCGTGTGTTTGTTCTGTCCATTTTTCTCAGATTGAGCCTCGTCACCGGAACCACTGATCACAACCGTCGGCTCTAGGGAAATGGTGCTAGATATCGGATGGGTGTGTGATGGACGACCCGTTCCGCTGGCCTTATGTTCCTCGTTATCGTACACACCTACGCTACTGCCACCGCTAGCGTTGCTGTAGGAAAGATCCGTAATTTCGATGTCGATCGTTTCCTCGTCCTCGTTCGAGGGTTCTGCGCGCCTTTCGTTTCTATCGATGGACAGGACATTCGAACGGAGCGGATGTAACGTGTGGAGCCGAGCGTGCGATACCTCGAGCGAGTGTGGATGTATTTCGTCCTCAAGATCACCACCAAGACTGCTGCTAGTATTGGAAAGCAGATCCGAATCGGAACCGGTCCGAGTGCCATAATCGGTATGTGGTACAGAACCGGCCGTGGCCGTCATGTTGAGCAAATCCAGCACACGGCTGTTGTTAAAATCGAACGATTTCGTTACGAAATGAGCCAACTGCTCCATGTTGTACCGGCGGGTAAGTGTCCGTGTCAGGGTATACAGCGATTCAACTTGTTCTAAATGTTCCAAGCAATTTGTATTGGTGAAGGAACTTTATATTTCAATGGTGGAATTTCATCTGAAAAGAAAATAAATAAATGGTTTACAATTCAAGGTAGACAACATAGGAATGCAAGGATAACCAGCTGAAAAGCTCTCGTATCGTGCACTGGTATCGAGCGAAAAATCGAACCTAACCCAATTATCATCTTCCTCATTGACGTCTATCTGTTTATAGAGGGTGAAATGATGGACTGCATTCCGTTTGGACTTAAAGTAGAGGCTAGAACATTAAAGCCAAGGGCGGAATAGATACACGTTCTGCCGATGGTCGATCCTTGTGGGAATCCGTTGTGAAGGTATTTCAAGGTATGATTCTATTGATTCAAGTGCTTTGATCAATTATCGTCATACCACACGGAGCAAGTGCGATGGATAGGTTAAGGATGATGTTTACTGAACGTATGATGCTTAATGATATAGTGCGAATTGCATGTATATAAAATTTGTTATCTAAATAGATCCCGTCTCATTAAACTCCAAAGATTTGCCGCCTAAATTCATGCAATGAGTATAGCTAAAGTATCTTTTAAAATCCTATTTATCTGTTTGATTGATGGATTAATCGATTTAACTCAAGATGGAGATTGAGACTTTATATCATTTACTTACTATCACATGTTATGAAATGTTGTGTAGTCCTTAAAATATCATCCACCTAAAAATACTGCAGTCAGACGTTTAGAGCTCTTCTTCAAGTTAAGAAAATAGCGTCGTTTGGTGGAACGATTTTCAATTCACCACACTATTCGCTCACTTAAATTTATTCTATTACGTATTTGATTGGAAAACTTTTCACACATTGTTCTACTGCACTGTACATCACCATGAATCACAATCCGTATGTTGCAGTTTGTCACTTTTAACACGGTACTACAACTCGTTCCGTGCAAGATGCTACCATTTTCATTGGTGCAATAATTTTTCCCTCAGTGCAATATTGCATCTTCAGACTGCAGCACCATTTCTTTGTATTTTTTCACCACCTTCGTGAGGTCGTTTATTATTTGCCTCTGTTAGTTTTTCTTATCCACTTCACATGGCTTTTAACACTTTGTCTCCACTGAACACGCGTTTGCGAGGTGCTTTTTCTTGTGCGCGATGGCGTGAGTTGATGCGTAAACCAAACCAGAACAGGTCCAACCGGAACGACCCCCGAACGAACAATAAACTGTTATTCCGTTTGTCCGCATATACTATATCGGCATGGGTGCATCCATCTGCACGGCTATGTTTCCGACCAGCTTCCCCGAGGTTTCCCTCAAGGATACCACGCGCTTCGAGGGTGAGTAAAGTAGAGGAGACTGCCGAAAGCAAACAGCTCTCACGCATCAGCCAGAGTGAGACGAACGTTTGCTCGCATCACAACTCTGCGTTTTATCTGTGTGAGTGGGTGGGTGTGTGTGGCGCGGTGTGCTTTTAACACGTTCGCTCAATTGCATGTTTGTGCAATGATTATCGTAATAATAAAAAGTAATCAAATTGAGTGCGGTGTCGTCACCGGATGCTCCCCTTTGCAGGCTGACATCTTGAAGTGCGCCTGCAAATGTGCCGTGACCAGGCGTTTCTATGTGTGTGCTTTGGGCACGCGTAGTATACAATGGGAATGAAATCTTGCGTCGAGGCACTCTTCCAATCGTACCACGCGACGCTGAACATCCCGGAAGGATGCTTAATCGTCCGTGAGGGCTATATTTCGCCTTAATAGAGCGATTTTCTATCGATAGGATGGGAATGCATAGGGAAGACCAGGCTCACCATCACAGGTATTAAAATTTAACGGTGATGTGGGAAGAAGGAAGAGATGGTTGTGTGTGTAAGTGAATGTATTTGGGAGATAAGTTTAATCACTCTTGATGGATAATTTTCATCATCTACAGTTTGGCTGTCTTGTTTGTGTGTACTTTGATGTGTGAATGATTAAAAAAAGCGTTAAAACTTGTGACTTTCAACTTCAAGTAGCTGCTATCAGCTCTTATAGTTTATTATTATCTCACAAAAGTTGTATTGTAGTGATAAAACATGTCTTTAACATAACTATCAATAGTTAACAATCGTTTTTTGATATTCATTTAGAGCGCTTTGATGTAATATAATTTTATGGAGTACAAATTCACCATAAAACGATAACAATATCCGATCAGAATGGAAACACCAGCGTAAATGGTCCCGTGCACCTGAAACCTCCACAAACTACCGGGCGCCTCCATGTACATTTGTTCACTGCGCATGCTTCACACTCACAACCAAATTGGACGACCGAAAAACAACTACGGACGCCATTACAAACGATGCTACATTGCTTTCGATTGGTCCATCTCAACCGTCAAGGGGTGGAGCTAAACCGTTCGCTTCCCTTCGCGCTACACCGTGAGCGACAAGTGAGACAACAGGAAAACGCTTGGCACGTGCTACTGAAACACCGAAGCAATTATCCGTCGATTTCATTCCATCAGGTTAATGGGCCGCTCGATGGGGGATGCCCAAGCGGCCAAGTGTCAGTGATAACAGTGATAATAATCGTCAAATGTTTACCGTTTTCCTTGCCGTTTCTTCGCGCGAACCTCAGAACGTGTTGCGTGTGAGAGCCTTCAGATAAGAGGTGATTTTCAAGTCCTTTTCTCTCTCTCTCTCTTTCTCTTTCTTTCTCTCTCGCATGGTATGCTTTGGAGTGTGTCGATGACAAAGCGATTACAATTTACCACCTTCCTGTGTCCATGTGTCTTCGACTCATTCGATTACACTTGGCCTTGTTCCTCCAACGGCGCGCTTTTAATCCCCCGGGGGGAAACTTGCTAGCAAAAGGAAAATGAAAAAAAGGAAGCAAGAAAAGTGGTCGGAACAACCGCACCGCCTGAAACAAATTGGTGCGAGGTAAATAAAATGTAAAAGATTTGTCCCTAATGGATTTCGAATGCCTTTTATGATTATTGATATTGTTATGGGTGTCGGGGCAGCCGTTTGGGTTGTTCCTTATTTTTATGCTTTGCTTTTGAACATTGCTCGATAGAAAGTATTAAAAATATTTCTTCTGGTTGGTGTATTATCATCATGTTTGTTTTTATCTCTTTCTTCTTCTTTTGCTTTACTTAGTTCACTTCTCCTAATTATGTACTTTTTATGTTTGCGATTTAGATTATTTTTATATCCTTTGTTTTACTATTTTTAAACTGTCTTGTCAATGCATTCGCTTCTTTTTGTGTTCGAAATAAATGTTTTACTATTTCTTGCTATATGTCTTATATTATTTTCATTACATTTATTCAAGATTTTCGGTTTATTAAATAACCTTTGTTTTACTTGATGAAAATCGTTATTTTTTTGTTATTCTCATTTATTTATTTATATTTTTTTGTGAATTGATTGATTGAGTACATTGTGATATATCGCATAAAAAAGGCAATTTGGTATTTGACATGAAGATTACTGTCTCCTTTTAACTCTATTTAAACAAACACGTTAGGACAATATAATACTCCCCAGATACTCCAGAGCAAATTTTCGCCTCAAATTCATTCCGCCAGTATAAATCAGTGCGGGTTTTCTTGCCTCTACATGGCCAGCAGAAACTAAAAAGTAATAAACAACAATTACACTCTCAAGTACGGCAAACCGCAGCCAAATCGTTTAATGTACCGAAATAAATTCATTTACTTTTGCACGAGAGGAAGTAAGAGAAGACGGCTGCTTATGCGATGTGTGTGTGTGTATATGTGTGTGTGTATTCCAAACATTCGCCACAATGCTTTGCTCGTGGTATGGAACTGTTTGCAACCCCCAAATGGCGATGGCCACAACACCCGAGTTCGCGACATTTCGGTGCCACAATTTGCATACGACTAAGGATTAAAATGTATCGAGACAATTATCATAAATTAAGGACGAGTGCGCACGATGCAGAACCACCGCACAATCGTACAACGGCAGGGCGCTCACAGTCACCTCGAACTTGTTCGGATAGTGGAGTGAATTTGTATTTCTTCTTTATTTTTTTAGGTTGCTTCTTGTTCTGCAGTCGAGTGTAGTGGTCGGGACGTTTGGCTAGCGCCGGACGATAAATTCGCACATTCAACGTACAAATTGCCGATAATGACTATCGGCAAAGGGCGAATCAATCTGTTGCCGGTGACGTACGGAAGGAAATAATTTTTGGTTTGATGCGGGCTATTGTGCGGCCTTATTAAATTTTGATGCTGTAGCATTTTCGTTCGGCTTTGGACATAAGCGGGTGTTTAGCGTTGTACTTAACTTCCGCGAATGAAGCAGTTGACTAAAAACTTTTCATTTTGTTGATAAAACTGGCCCTTGCCTATTGAATAATGTCAGGCTGATCATACACATTCTTGTTGGAATACTGTTCTTGGGCTTCTGCATGAACCTCAGACACTTAGTCAATGGGAAATAATTGTTCAGACATTGAATACATTTCTGTTATAAACAATCAAAGTTGAAGTACAGTTCCCCAAGTAATCCGTAAGATGGCATAAACCTACACCTGAAGGTAAAGAATAATAAAACCTTTTAGATATTCAAGAAGTTCATGGGATTTTAAAGTATTCAAAATAGACGATGTCCTTCTTGGTGACTTGGAGATTTTCAGTATTTGTTCCCGCTTGACTTGACGGGGGCTACAGCGGAGGGTTGTTGTTGGTCTTAGATTAAACAGTCTGTTCCATGGAAGTTTCACATTTTAAAGTGATCGGAAGAAGATGTACTGTCCACCGCATGCACAAGATAGATCAATATGTCGTATGGGAGAAATGTCGTCACACAGTAAGCTGTACAAGAGCGAAACAGTCCATCAATGCTACTGCATCAAAGCATGCGAAGTCTATTGCCAATCGGAATTATACGCGTGCTTTTAGCATCAGTACAACTATTCTGAACCCCATTCGCGTTTTAAACTTATCAACACCTGCAGAACCACCATGGGCGAAGCTTCCGATGAGAACATGCAGCAGTTTTCGATATCTAGTGACTTCTTCCTGCAGTATATAGATTGCACCCAGCTGGAGTCAGCATTTACGCCCCTGCGCAAAAGCAACCGGTCCGCGCTGTGGCCACTGATGGAGCGTAGAATAAAGGCGCGCGAAAACACCGACCTTCAGGTGCACATCGACGACAATCTAATTCACTGTCACCTGTTGCCGCTGCAGTGCTTCAGCGAATACTTCGAACAGGAGGTGCGTCCGGGCCAGGCGGTGGTGGACCTTCCAGCTCAGCAGGTACCTTCGGCCGCATTTCAAATCGTGTACGAGTGGATCTTGGACCCTAACCGACAGCTCGAGTGGGAACATTTCGTTAGCGTACTGTCGGCCGCTGAGTTCCTCCGGATCCCGGCGCTGGTCGAACGTTGCTGGCAACATTTGGACAATCCGAGGGTGGTTGAGAATGTGGCATTCTTCGTGTTTCTGCAGGCGCGAAAGTTTCGCAGCGTCCAGCTGCAACCGATGATGCTGCGCCGGATCTGTCGATTCTTCCTGAGCCTCGTTAGCACGCCCGAGTTTTGCGAGCTTTCGCTGGAGGAGCTATCGGTGCTACTGGCGTCCAACATTATCGGGGTGTTTGACGAAACGGATGTGTTGTACGCCGCCTGTCAATGGTTGCTGTACGATTGGAGCGCACGGCAGCAGGCGATCGAGAGTGTGATGAAGTTGGTACGCTTCGAACGGATGCGGACAGGTGATCTGGCCCGGTTCTGTGTCTTCCAGGAGTGTGCCGAACTGCAGCCAATTCTGCGACATTCGGCTACGAAGCAGCTTGTCGATAGGGCACTTGCATCGATTTGCTCCCATCAACAGGTCGCAGACACTCAAAACTCTGCAGCAGATGGAAGCAGCTGGCTGATAGCGCACCGTTTACCGACGGAACGTGTCCGACTGGTTCCGGACACTGCGGAAACGATCGCATTTGTTGCCGGTGACACGAGCTACGATGGTTTCATGGAGTTCCTGCACGTACTGTGCAACAAACCCAACACCTGGCAAACGTTCCGACTGTCCGAAGACAATGTAAGCCTGCTGGAAGATATGTTTGGGGAATGTACCGTAGCAGATTAACAAAATTCTCGTGCAGTTGAGTTTTAGGCAAATTAGCGGTGATGTCTAAATTTTGCGCTTTTCTTAGGCGAGAACTTGCCGATTTGTTAAAGTAGTTTTATTTTTTACATTTTACTCCTTCTATCAATAAGAGACGATCGTTTTAAACGTATCATAATATACTAAGTTTTTATTTTCTTCGGGGTTTTTCTTATGGAAACAAGCGTTCATACAGTTATGCTACACACTGTATTGGCTGTGAAATGGATAAAGAGAAACGAAGAACTCATGTTGCATGTTGCGAAGACTGCATGTTTCCACATGAAACAACAAACATTTTGACTACAGATACAGTGCTCTTTTTTATTTTATATGGAATAATAAAGGCTCAAAGTATAAACACAGTACTACCCTTCTCGCGTGGTAAATAGCTTCCTCCCTTCTCAAGCTCACGTCGGGAGGCTAAGCTCGCGAGCTGATAGTTCAGTTCACCGTATAACAAAGTACAAGCCTGTAAGTCAACGGAGATGAGTAAAGAAAACAAAAGTAACCGTGTTTCTTTATTGTTTCAGTGGTACTCATATTACACTAGTTAATACATATTCACATACACGTGCCCGGAAGGGAATTTGCATGTCGAGGGGTGTGTGTGTGTGTGTGTTTGTTTGTGGTTCAGCATAGCGCGGCGGATCTGTGTGCAATTCGATGCATTATGAGATAAAAAAGCATAACGCGACAAAAAGGAGATTGCACCAAAAATTAGCATACAATAAGCAGTTTCTTCACTATACACTTTGTTCGTGTGTTTACATTTGGTGTTGTTTGTTGAAAGCATAAAGAAATAAAAAAAAAAAACGCCTTCTGCTGCATATTGCGGGTTGGGTTGTGAATGTTTTAAATAGCGACACGGTTTACTCGTACGTACTTCCCTTCCACTTTGTTTTGCTAATAGTAACGTAAGTTAAAATATATTCCACATTTCCATCCTATCTGCTTCGCTTTGAGTACGTAATAGGAAGAGGGGGCAAGGTTGCAAGTCCCCGTCCTACTCGTCATCTACTGGAGCAAACGGATAGACGGGAGGCTCATTCTTGTATATAACGCACGGAATGAAAGAATAGCATACAACGAAAGTCAACAACAGCGTTCGTATGAGTGAACCCCGCTGGTCTAGTATCCATAGTATAGATTCTGCATCGGTTGCTATGCGTCCTCATGAACAGAAAGAAAAACCAGAGAGATTGGGGCAGAAGCAAAATGGAAGCCGAGAGACAGGGGGTTCTCGATATCGTCCGGCTGTTTCTGTTCGGTTACTCCTGCGTGTTTAGCCTACCGCGGATGTAATTAATTCCGCAACGTCCATATCCGTCGATCGTACTGTCAGCTGCATTGTGACACCATCAGCAACGGCCAACTTCGAACGGACAAACACTTCTACTCCACCACGGAACGTTCCTGAAGGTAAAGTACGATAAAGTAATCAGATTGTTTTCAATGTATAAAGAGTTGCGAATGATAACACTCACCGGAACAAAGTAACGTGTGCGTGTGGGCTCCGTCAGGGACATTTTCGGAGAGGTTCGCAGGAGCCAGGCCGAGGAATTTGAGGATCGTGTTGACGGCATCCTGTAGACTGTTCACTGTCGACAGCTCGAATGTGTCTTCCGCTTCAACCCACTCTGTGTATGAGAGTTTAAACAATTGAAAAATGTAACAAAATGTTCCTACTGCATATCTTCATCATTATCCAACCTTCTGTATCGGCACTTTCCCACGCGGCAAGGAAATTTTGTTTCTTTGATTTTTGCATCTGATCCGCAACGGTTATTTCGATGTCCTCTAGTATGTACTCGTCGTTGTAACCTTCGTCCGAGTCCGGTTGACCGGTTGCTGGATCGCAATCTTTTACCAGAAAGCGTAGTGTTGCACCCAGTGTGGCTGAAATGGCACAGAACGTAAAGAACAATACTCTCCGAAGGATTGAAGATATAACACAGTCGTACACTCACCAATGGAGCTGGGAACGTCGTCGGGGAATTGCACGATAACGTAGGTGGATTCTTTGTCACCGTACGGTAGCTTCGCACACGGAATGACGGCACGCGATACGAACCCTTCCGGAAGCTCCAAATCGACGCGTACATTTTCCAGTAGCTGGTCCGACAGCGTGTTGACACAATCAAACTAAACGAGGAAAGATTGAAAAGATTTTCATTTTGCTTCCTTTTCATCTAGGAAAACATTAGTTTTACCTGGAACACGATGTGGTGCGCAAAGCAGTGCTTGATGCAGGACACCGTGTACTCGGTTTCGCTCTCGGTTAGCTGGACTGGTGCGCAGGATTTGTGCAGTGCGCCCACATGATGAATGCCCGGTATGGCAAGCAGCTTCTCTGTGTTAACCTCTTCGCGATTGACACGGGCAATTTTTGGTGCCGCTGTAAATGGGGAGACACATGTTATGCCATTTTCACTGCAAATCGTACTTATATTGCCCGAGATCTTACCTTTGTTCATGATCATTACTTCCTCGTTTACTTCCGGCTGGAGGACCTGCGATTTCGGTACGATCGACAGATCGAAACGCTCCGTCAGTGGGCCCTTTAGATGTTCATTTAGTGATTTTTCCAGCAGTGGCAACGATACGATCTCATGGTCGGCAATGAACCGCTTGTTCAGGTCCGGGTTCGATTGGTTCAGGATGGTGTAATAATAGGTGGCCCGATCGCGCACCTCATCATCACAATCCATCTGGCAACGATTCAACAGCACCAACACGTTCGGTAACAGATCCGGACAGCACGCGCCGAATTGTGCAATTGCAGCGACGGCCGCCGCCCGTACAGTCGCATTTTCCAGTATGACGCGGTTGTAGATGAAGCGAATGTAGCGTGACGGACACTTCGAGTACGGTCCCTCTTTGCCGAGCAGATGCAGAATTCGTACTGCCAGTGATGTATGTTCACAATCCTCGATAAATTCGCACAGATGACCGAGACCCGCCTCCTTCGCGTCGGGATTCTCCTCAATAATCAGGATGATCGTGTCGACGATCGATGTCTTATACTCCAAGCCACCTTCCTCCCGCAGCATCCCGCTTAGGAAGTTCATTGTCACTGCATGCTTTCGGGGGAACTTGGTGCACAGCGAACGAATCGCCTGCACAACCACAAGCTTGAATTCGTCCGAAATTTCCGCCACAAACGTTGCAATCTGCTTCATCAATCGCTCAACCGAACTTTCCGCACCCGTCTTTAGCAGCGTAGTGATAGCCAGTGTTGCTACCGATCGGTTCGAGTCCGCGATCAATCCTTCTAGATCGAGATTGCACACATTGACGGCGGGTGGATGCAACATGGCCACCTTGTTCATCGTACGCACTGCTGCAAAACGTAACGTGGCCTTCGATGAACCGCAGAACAACTGGAGAATGCTCACCGCAGTCGAGAGTTCTCGTGGATTTGTCCGCTTCAGATTGACGACCGCGTGGGCAGCTTCGTAAACCACCATTTCTGATTTGTTGCGCAGACAGCACTCAACAAAGTTGAATAGTGGCGACTCTTCTGTCGCATTCCCGCTTGCATCCTCCTCCTCCATGATTTTGCACGCAATGCGAATCAAAAAGCACGTAGCGTACGGACTGCGTAGATGCTGGCGGGTCAACTTGTTCACCAGCTTTGTAACCGCGAGCCGGTCCGCTTTCCGGATGTGGTACAGCAAACCAAGACCGTGATACTGCACCATTATATTGTCGCTATTAAGTGCTTCCTGTGCTTCGTTTGCCCAGCGTTTTACAACCTCACCGGCCGTACTGGCCAGATGCAGCGAGCTGACGAGTGCGCCACTCGATACTGGTGCATTCCGATCGACGATGCACTGCTTCATGTAGCGCTCAACGGCCTGCAACATCGTGCTGTCCGTGATACTGCACAGGGCTCGGATTGCCGGAGCACGGTACAGATCCTCCTTGCCGGTCATGTCCTTCGTCAGCGAGCTCGTTACAATGATAACATCATCCGCAATTGGGCTGAGCTCCTTGATGCCCAGATAAACCATGCGCCGCATCACAACATCCTTCGACTGGAACAGTTTAGTCATCGCGAAAAAACACTCCGTAGCCTCTCTTGTGCCCAGCACCTCACCCTACCGGATTACAATGAATGAGAATATCAACAATCAGGGGCGATGGTTGGGTGATGTTGCCCAATTGAGAAACCATGCCGTGACTACACCTACCTGATTGAGCAGATACAGTATCTTGGTGAGAATGTGTGTACATTTCCTTGCGTTCACCGGTGTCTCGTTGAACATTCGCGTCTCCTGCAGCACCGACGTTTTTTCGAGGTTTTGCCATGGATTGCCACCTGCCAGCCGACGCCGTGTGCGGCCACGTTTATTGCGCCACATGAAAGAAAGCAACAAACCGTGAAAAAACGACCACACAAATTACTTTAATCGTGCTCTTTTCGTCCGAATATCGGCCGTCGATGGTGACTGCGATCAAACAACTGGCTGGATCAAAATACATACCGTCATCTTCCTCCTTGTTATCTCGCTTAAACGAGCTCATCCTGATAACCGGGTATGGATTATTCTGTGCGTAATGTTTGCGGCCTCACGTTACCAGAATTTGCACTGTGCCGAGTTGGTTTTCTACACAAAATTTGCGCTATTTCTGCATACAGAAACGCGACACTATTCCTCTTCGAAATTTTCAACCACGTCACAATAATTGATGCAGTTTTCTTTTTTTCTTTTCGACCCTCATCTGTCAGTGGGGTAGTTGACAGTTGGGCTGACGTTAGGTGGTATAAAACTGTCAAACCCCATTCGGATGACTATTATACGAGTTCAAAACAAGCATAACGTTGGTCTTGGTAGTTGGTAGTTTTTGTTAATAATATTGAACATAATTTTGTAGTGCACTGAATTATGGTTATTTTTCAGAATATTCTGGCATCTTCTCCAATTTCTTTCATCATATCTAAATAGCAGAAAAACACTCACACATACAATATACTTTCTCCCGAGAAAATATATTTGCTTTCTCGATGGTTTCGTGGATTTGTGTTTTTTAATCGTCTTCTAATGTAAATCCATCTGGTTTCTCATTAATCTTTTACAATTTCTCCTTTCATTCCACCTTTTTGTTCAAATATTTACATGAAACAAACCTGCGCTACGTACACACATACTACACACATCGATCAATCACACTCGGAGCGCGGACAGTTTTTCGATGGATTCTCTCATCCTACTTAATCGGTAAATGCACCCATATCATTCGTACACGCACGCACACACATGCTCTGTAAAACTATTTGCATTCCAATCCGCTTCTGTTTACGTCGAATCGAAGCAGTAATACTGCCCGTTTGTGTGTAGTTTGTTCTTGTTTTTACTACACAAATGAATAATTTTCGCCCCTTCGTTATCATTCTTCCGTAACACACGCGAGCATGTTCTCAGTGCGCTTTGCTCTTTAAGATTTTCAGATACTACTAATTCTACCACCATTCTATGTGTTGCATTAAATATTTGTTTTAAAATTATTACACGTACACCAATGCGAAGTTTCAGAAGACTTCCCAGTCTTCCTCTGCTGTAGCTGCACACACTCTCTTCCTATGCCAATCGAAACATTTGCATTTACTTCAGTCCGTTCTGGTATTATTTTACTTAACCGTCATCTCTAGCAGAAGATAGAAGACAAAAACAATCGTACGAATTTACTATTTACAGTGGTTTCCGCTGACTGGGACATTTATGGACCAATGCGACCTATCTGGGACTTGATTTACCCATAGCTGGAGAGCCAGACATGTTCTTGGTTTAGGGAGGGTGACAAGGTCGAAGTCGAGTTTGTATCCAGAAACGGGCATCTGATGTTAAATCGTGCATTTCTGCAGAATGCACAAGAAGATCGATTCTCACATCGCCATATGTATGTATCTATAATTGTCGGGTGGTATTTAACCATTCACTTACATTAATAGTATTCTCTAGAGTACAGCATTGTTTTTACTGTCCTCGGAGCTTATGTGTTTGCCGCTGCTGTGTGCTTGTGTGTTTAGTATTGACTCCTATCATACTCTTCTAAACTAACGTACGTTCATTCAGTAATAGACGCGAATGTGAACTGGATGTTTAAATATATGTTACAAAACATCGTTTGCAAACTTCGTCACATATCCCAGCATCGGCTTAGCCAGCGCACTTTCCGTCCTTTAACTCATCCACCACATACTTCCGCGATCTAGAATAAACACTTAAGTCCAAACCCCTAATCTGACCCACCCAAGTCAAGTCTTTCCGTTTTTTTCATTTTTTAATCTTCTAAATTGTTCACGCATTCGCTTGCTCACATTCGTTTCATTTGCAGTATAAATTAATATCTTCTATATTCTCCGTTTGTATGCACTGGAAACCCATTACTCACACATGATCCAAATTAGTGGCTTTCCCGTGAAAAACAGCCCGATTCCAAACGCTTCTATTAACATATCGCGCGCATTTTGTGTTTTTTGTTTCGTTTTCTATAGCAAATCTTCCAAACAGGTTCATAAATATTTCGATAAACTTTTAAAAAATTACTCTTCTCTCGTAATTGCGCTTCCCTTTTGCAATTGGAAAGGCTTGTATTTTTCTTCTTCTTGTTTTTGTATGCTGGGGCGGGCGCGTTTCTTTTTAGATTGCGCTACCCTTTTCTTGCCCCATTGGTTCACAGCAGAAAGATTTTCACGTGTGTTTAAATAAATTGTTTTGTTTTGGGGTGTTTCCCTTTCTTTTCAACTAAATTCTCATCAACATTCATTAAACCTCAGAACAACCGTTTATTTCATTGCTGCTTTTAGTTCCATGTATGCATGCTCATGGATTTTACTGGTTTTGTTATCTGTTTTCGCTCTCACGGTAGATTCACAAGGAAGATAGGGATTTGTAGAAGGAGGTAACACAAACCAAAGTGAAGCAAAGAGTAAAATGCAATAGAGGTTGTGCTGCGGTTTCTACTTGTATTCATAGTGAGAGGCTTTCTTCAATACATAGCGTTTAATAATGGTAATTAGGAATGCACAAGTACTGAGCTAGGATAAGCAATTAGCACAGACAGTGGACAATAAAAAGAAAATGTCAATAATTTAAAGTGAATTAAATTAAACAAACAATTAGAACAACGCCACACCGGTTTTACCTCGGTAACCTTTTGTGGTCAGAAGTAAACAGACGGACAGCAAAGAAACACAGGCTCTATATCTATTACAATGCATGGTATTACGAGCTAGAAAAAGGGGTAGAATATTAAACGCTTCCATCATCACAAGACCCGCACAGAGTGCATCATTCCAAAAGGATGCATACATGAGGTACTTGTATGGATTGCAATCCGAACGAGTGGTAACGCACAGGTAGGGGAAGGGAGGGATCCAACAGTGGTCCATGTTAGTTGTTTTGGCTGGTAGGTAATGAGGGGAGTGGTGAGTTACGCTCTTAATCGTAATCATCGTCACTGGCATCACTTTCCTCCTCCTCGGAGCTGGACGCTTTTCGTTTCTTCTTCTTCGCACTACCGCGCCCACTGACAGCCGATTTGCGTGTTGCCGTCGACGCCAGTTGCCGATTCGATGCCGTTTTCGGTGTCTTCGGCACATTGCTGACGACACCGTGGTAAGACGATCGATTGCTATAATCCTATAAAGTTGATTTGATGCAAAATGGCACGTACATATGTTGCGTTAGAACAACCCACGACACACCCGACCACATCTAACATCGCTCAAACACTCACATTCTGTTGCGAAACCGACATGGGGCCGCCCCCGGCAGTGCTGTGCACATTATTCACGTGAACATTATTGCTTGTTCCATCTGTCGTGTGATTATGTTGGGCGGATGATGCCGTTGCAGCCAACTGGCTTTGTTTCACCGGCGTTCCGGCGACCGAGTTTGGTTTTTCATCTTCATCCAGCAGGTCCGGGTCATCCGGATCTAGCCTTAGCATAAGCTGTTTGAACTGTGCGATAGGGAAAAAAGGAAATTTTAATTAAAATCACACACAATCGGACGGACGTTAAACAACTTACGTCTAAGTACCGTTGCACCAGCTCGATTCGTTCCTGTTCACTCTTAACACCATCAGTGCTCCGGTTTTCCTTCAGTAACGTAATCGTTGACTTGGGATCGAACAATGAGTTGGATCTTCGTTGAATGGCTTTGTCGTAGATTTTGCCAGATTCTGATGGGGAGTACCGCGATATTTTGCTAAAATAAAAGACAAAAACAATAAAATAGCATATCATAACTGCGCGTTGGTCGTAGAGATCATATCCTCTCTAGCTATTTACCTATCCGTGATACCGTAAATATCCTTTAGATGTTGTTTGAGTATTAAGAGAAGCATGCAACCTTGAGCTGACCTTATACAATTTTCCAAATCGGATGTATCGTCTGGAAGTCGATTCAATATTGCTTCCTGGTCATCGTCATCATCATCTTCTAGGGGATTTTGTGCTAAAAAGGTGTTAAATAGAGATATTTGTATGAAGCAGCTGGCCATACACGCATAAATCAAACCAACTTACCATTAGATTCGGTATTTGCTTCGGTCCCCGGCAGTGGCTTCAGTCCTTCTCGGAACGTCGCTAGCAAGTTCGTGCCCGTCACAGAAATGAGCACATCAATGTGATGGATAATGAACAAAGGCTCTTCTTGTACGGCGTACGGGAAGTAGGCAAGATTGTCCGCCAGGTACAACATTTGCCGTAGACTAATTTTGCCTTCATCGAACTGCTTCGTGATCGATTGAATAAGTCCACGACGCTGAGGTTTAGTTCCTCGCAACTGTGCGTACAGGAACCCGTTCATGGCTGATGGAGGCTCTTGCGGATCTCTCACCCGGTAGCCCCGTACAATGCTGGTCTCGTCCCGCCGCTGCAACAGTTCCTGCAGCTCGTACGACAGTTGCATACCGGCGTTAGATTTCATATTTACAAAGCCTGGGTACTGCTTATCGATTTCCTGCAAATGTCTGTCTGCACTGTGTGCCACCTGCAAAACGAAGTAAGATAGATAACAGTCAACACTCGCAACCCAATGAAAGAGCATATAAGTTTGCACTTTACCTCTTTTTCCGGATCTGTACTTAAGCATATAAGGTAAGGAACTATTTGTACTGGATGGACCAAGCCTTGCCGCAGGACTATCTCGACGACCCGCATCGCCCAACTCCGCACACCGTAGTCCCGGTGCAGAAAGCTGCGCAGTATCTCCTTCAGGTAAATCTGTATCACACGACTCGCCATGCCAGACGACACGTCGCCCATTTCCTTCAGATCCTCCGTTTTCGATTGTTTCGACCCTGAGTAAAACGAAAATAAGTTCGTCAAGTGAAACCGCGAGAAAAGGAATTTCCTTATGTAGCAGCTTTTAGCTTTTGCACTTACATTCCTTATCGTTCCGCACCATTTGATTTTCTGCCTCCGTAAGATACATGAGAATATTTTTCAGCACCGTTATTTTCATGTCTGTCAGTACTTTATCTTGCGTGAGCAGATAGTTGTAATAATCTCGCAGCTCGACCTTCATCAGATATTCGTAGTTTTTCACACAAAAGTTACCCATCGAAGTAAGAGCTTCCTTACAAATTTCGCTATGATCGCAGGAAAGGAAAAATGCCAGTGTTGCGAACACGTCCTCGCAGATGTTTGCTGGTAGGGGCGAACCTGTCGAGCAATAAAATACATTAATGAGCATTAATGTTCTATACGTTGTTGTTGATGTGAAACTTACCTTGATTGGTGGAGTCCTCGCCGCTTTTAGGCGCCCCGTACACTTCTGGTAGTCGGAAGTCAAAGTATCGCATAATCAAACCTACCGTAAATATGCTGCGTCGGAACTGTGGCCGGAAGTACTGTTCAATAGGAATCGATGGATCCGATGCAAGCTTGTCTTTGATCGATACTAGACCTTTATAGTATAACCTGAAAGGAAGCCACCATACATATTATAAACTTTCTAAGGGACACCGATTTCATCTACTTACTTGGAAAAACAATCCCGAATCAGTTTGTAGTTCTTTGTGATTCTGTTTACAACTGTAGACAAACAGGAAACGCAACTCAACACGATAGTGCGGCTTTGTGTGACGATTAGCATCATCAGATGTGACTCAAGATCTGCCAAAAATACCTCGCTCGGATGATCCATTAGTGGAACGACCTGTACAGGAATAGAATATTACATCAATACAATGCACTTCATCATTTGGTACAAATTTGGGGCCTGACGTGCTTCAAGATATTTATACCTGTTCAAGAATTTCTGCTATCGAGCTGATAAATTTCGAAATGATCTGGTTCTGGCAGCGCATATTAAGATACGGTTCCAACGAAATTGCATGGTTCACTAGAAGCTGGGGCTGAATTTTCGCAAACAAATGCAATGCCGTGATGCATCCTACTAGCCGTGTATTCTCTGCTCCTTCCAGACGCATTGTGGCCTCCACTAAACCATCGACAATCTGCTGGCAGGCTTTGATCAAGGTTTTAGGAATCTCTTTTTTTAGCTTCGAATCATCTTTACTTTCTTTTGGTTCAAATATCTACAAAAAAATATTAACAGATTATCAGAGTATTAAAATTAATACTTTACCATGTTCTATAGCACAAAACCGTACCGTTTTTAGTAAGGCGTCAAAACCTTGGGTGCCCGTTTCGTGCGACGAACAGACGACATCTATAATCTGAGTAATTTTTCTATCCATTGCAGCCTGTTACGGTAAAAAGGAATTAGAAATGTTGATTAGACTTCAATTCAAGCACAGTTTCTGCACGCTTCTCCAGACGTACCTTATCGTTATCATTGCACGGTGTAAACCACATCGTCATAAACACGTCCATGACTAACTTCTGAATTCCTTCCTCGTCGTTCACTCGTCGAATCATTTTAACGCAAATGTCCGGTATCTTTTCGTGCGCCGGATACTCTATGCAAATGTCTCGAAGGATTTTGATTACCCGCTTCCGAACCGAAACGCCCGTATCCTACAAGTACGTGAAAGAACAATATATATATATATATGCATAAGTGAACATTTGCCGAGGGTTTCCTGAAGTTTTCTTCATCGTCTGCTTACCAGTATTCGTTGCGAAATCATTTCGTAATACTGATCAATAAGTTCGTGATCGGAAAGGATGTATTTCCCGACCAGATCGACAGCTGCTTCTCGCACAGAAATGGCCGTATCGAGCAGCTTTTGCTGCACACCCATCTGCATATCCTTACGGGCGAGCACGAGTTGATCTACTTCCACGATATTGGCGAGACATTTCATCGCTCGCGTCCTTATCGCGACCACAGGTTCCCTCACGACCAGAATGATCTTTTGCAAATACTTGTCATAGCTTTGCGAGAAGGAACGTTTGCTCGCCAGATACTGTGCGATCAGGTTTGCATTACTATAGTCGATATATGTTTTTATCTCGTAATTTCCACCGACCGCACCGCCACCAGACCGACCACTCGCACTCCTCCCGAATGGTGCCACCTGACTCAGATAGTATTGCTTCCGCGTGTCCAGCATTCGGAAGATTTCACTGTTCAGTTCCTGATCGACCTGACCCTCGCGAATGTTACCATCCTCGCCGTCCGAATCGTCCGCACCGTCCGACCCGTCCGAGTCGCTTTGATACTTTTTCCGCTTCTTTGCCGCCGCCTTCTTCCGTGATGCGTATCCTTTTTCGCCCTCGGCAATCTTCTTCTTGCGCTGCATCAAATCCCTATACCACTGTGTGATGTAAAAGTGACGCGCATGGTTCCACACCACGTTGCCCTCGTGCGCGTTCACAGCGAGAAAGTCGAGTAAAATCTTCTGCAAAAATTCCGTCCGTTCTTCCTCCTCGTCCAGCTGGAACTTACTGTTGTTCAAAGGCTCGTCACCTTCCTTTTCTTGCTCGATCTTAATGTATTTGATAAGTGTATCCATCGTTTTCACCTTACATCGCGATTCGACCGTGTCCTTCCGTAACCGAGCGGCCACAATGCCAAGGTACTCGAGCGACACTACCCTTATCGATTGCTCGACACCTTTGTCGGACATTTTCTTCACCAGCATCGTGCCGAGCAGACTGAGCAGCAACTCTGCGGCTGGCCATTCGGGTTTGTTTACGGTCGTCAGCAGATCGTGGATGAAGTTCTCGAACAATGGACGGAAATCGGTTTCATTCGAGCGGCTTTTGCATTTGTCCAGAAAGGTTGTCAGAAAGTTACCACCGATGCTCAGTGCCGTGTTGTACTTGCCGAAGATGAACAGATCCGTGCTTTTCCCACTGCCACCACCCGTCCCATCGTCCGCACAGTTCACATTATTGGATCTCTGTTTCGTACCAACTGCGTTTGCGTTACTGTCCGGTGTTAGTGTGTCGGGCAGGATGACGGAAGACTGAATTAGCTGCAGCACCAGCGCCGTCATCATCTGTATGTTACCACCGTTGTTGACCAGCTTGTACGGTCGCAGGTTACGTTTCGAGTGCGGCAATCGATCGAACGACGTCAGTATGTCCGACACGATGTTTCTCCGATGATGGGCGTACTTTTCGTTCTGAAAGATCGTCGTTACTAGATCGAGACAAACAAACTGCAACGTTTCAATATTGTCCACAAAAAACGGTTCCACGCCAAGGGATGAAGCGTGTATCACGATCGTATCGACGAAGTGAAACAGCTCGAACATTGTTACCAGCTGCTTGGACAGTTCGACCGTTTTCGTGTACAGCATCGTTATTCCTTTTTGCTGGTACGTGATCGTTTTCTTCTTCTTGCCCTCGCCGGCTTTCCTTTTCGTTTCCACCGAATAGACCGGATCGTACGAAGCGAAAATCGTTTCGCGCAGCTGAAATTGCACAAACTTGATGATGGCGTCGATGTTATCTTCCTGCAGAAATTTCGTGTTCTTGCTCGTGTACAGACAGCAAATGAGCAGAGACGCTTCGACCGCGTTCAGAATCTTCTCAATGCACTCGTCCCCTACCAAATCGTCCTGCAGCTCGGACCCGCTCAGATTCTTCGCCGAATGGATCGACCGCATTGCGTACGTAATTAGCAAGGTAAGCTTATTTTCGGGTATTGCATCGATCGCATTTCGAAGCTTTAGCTTCGCCGCCTCGGCACTGATACTGTTCAGCAGCCCCGTAGGAATGCATTCGTACTGCTCGTCGCCTTCCTCCATGGTAGGTGTTTCCGTTTCGTCGAGTTGATCGAAAATTTTGTTCATTAACGAAACGAACCGCTGGTAGGTGTTCGTCGCCATCAGTTCTTCCTTGCTGAGCTTCTTCACCACAGGCGCCGCCGGCCGTTCTACCCGTCGTACCTTCGGCTTGCTCAGATACTCCTCCGGGTTTTCCTCGATCCTTTCCTGTGCCTTCCGTTTCGGTGCCCAAGGCCCTCGTGATTCTTCTTTCATTTTGCTGAAAATCTGATCGAAGGTCTTTTTCTCCAGACCCATCTTGGCGGCCATTTTCGGCTCTTCGGCTACGAACTTCTTTAGTCCTTCTTCGGCAAGCAGCATTTTGGTGTGCTTTTCAGTTAACCGTTCCGAGACAACGATCACTTTGGGTAGCTTGAGCGCTTCCACTTCGTTCAGCGGTATCAAGCGGTTCAACAGATGCTTTGTGTCGATATGGGGTTTCGCAGGAGCTGGTCGGCCCGGTGCTGCTGTATTACTGCTCGATTGAGATGCAGCGACCGGTGGTTGTACTACGGGACGATTCGTTATCGCCACAGTGGACACATTGCTTATCAACGCTCCACTAACACCGATCGGACGTATGGCAGGTGTGGTAGCATTCGATTGTTGACTAGCACCGCCGCCACCAGCTCCCGGAGGTCTCGGTTTGTTGGGACCTAACAAAGGAGTAGGATATCGATGTGCTCCGGCCGTCGTTTGTGCCTGCTGCGGACCTTTCATGGCACCGCTCTGGTGATGCTGCTGCATGTTCAATGACGTTGACGTGTTAACCGTGTCCGGTGCTGTGCTACCTTGTGCCGGGGATGGTCGCCCTCGGGCATCTAGATTTTTGCTTTGCTGCTGCTGCAAATATTCGTTGTTCCGTGGTGCCGTTTCTGGAAGCTTCGCAAGGTTTGCAGCATGGGTGTATTGCTGCTGTTGCTGCTGCTGCTGATGGGGCATCGACTGCTGCTGGTAGAGGGCTTGCTGATGATTCATTCCAGAAGATATGACCACGGCGGGGCTGCCATTGTTTAGATGAGATTGCTGATGCTGCTGTTGAGATTGCGATAACTGCTGTCCTTGCGGCAAAAGGGTGTGATTTGGCAGATGCTGCTGCTGCGGTTGTTGCGAATATTGGTGCTGTTGGGTTGAGGCACTGTGTATATTATTATTCGTTTGATTTATCACATTTAGATGCTGTAAAGAAAGATAAACAAAGGGAGTTTTAATCGATTCATTCATATCCAAATAAGCCATGTACCATCATCACGCTATGTACGCACCTGTTGTTGTGGGATTAAGTGATTTTGTTGCAACATCGCCTGTGGCACCGCCTGATTACTGGTAGGTGCAGAAACCACCGGATGGATTGCAGCTGTGTAAGATGCGGACTGTTGGATCACACTCTGATGCGGATCCAATGCAGGCAAGGATTGATCTTGCACGGTGTTGGACGCATGCGAAACGATCACATTTTGATTGTGTTGTTGCTGCTGCTGCTGTTGGAAGAGCTGTTGCTGCTGCAGTTGGTTGTTTTCTGCAGAATTGGACGAGTATGGAACATTGTGTATATTAATCACCTGTTGATGCAGTTGTGCACCGATCGGTTGCTGTCCGATCATTACTGCGTTGGTTGGCGTTTGGGAAGAAAGGTTGGGAAAGGAATTGCCAAGAACATTTTGCTGCTGTCCTCGAATGATAGTAGCTTGTGGTGAAGGGATTATGTGATTGGGATCGGCGGCAAATTGAAACTGTTGCTGCAGAATCTGTGTTTGCTGTGGCAGTAACTGCTGTTGCTGTTGCTGTACGTTGGGAACAGCCTGCTGTGCATGGTGTAGTTGCTGCGGCTGATGCTGCAGCTGCTGCATGTCATGTTGAGTTTGAAACACCGATTGCAATTGCTCGATTGGTACTTGTTGCTGATTCGTATACGCTTGTTGTAATTGCACCAGATTTGTATAGCTCTCGTTGGGAAGATTGTAAAACTGTGTCTGTGATGTTGGAGCTGCACACACGCACGCAAAATAATCAAAATTGTAATTAAAAAAAAAAAACAATAAAGCAAGATATACTATAATGAACCATTTTCAATTAAGCAAAATCGCTAATAAAGTAATAGTGAATTTGCTTACGTAGACTACGCCGGAGAAAAAATATATACAATATATACATTACAATACATGTTAGTATTCCATCTAATCCAAAGTAATCCAATCATAATTGCAATGCAATAGTCAATCATTAGATTATGTGCAAATGGTTATTCCGTTTTTACGATTTGTTAATCCTGCACAGCCGGCTTTCCGTCAGTAGCGCAACAGCAACAACAATTTTTCGTATCTTAACAGTATAGATACTTTTTTCAGTGCCGATTATGCGTATTACTCCTAAACTACATAATATGTAAACTTCTGAACCAGAATTCGATTAACAATTTATTATATACAGTGTTATAATACAATCATATTGCTTGGCATCAATGAGGTTATTCTGGTTAGTTATTGATTTTAATTTAATATTAGTTAGTCTTACATAAATTACAAGACCTCAGAACTTAGTGTTACTTGTGCAACAGGAGTTATAGATTGTTAAAAGGTACGTATCACATTATTTCGAGGTAGGATTAGTGGACAGAGGTTGGTTGTGTGTTCGTGTTTTCGGTTCACTTACTTATTTTCTGCTGCTGCGCCACCAACTGTTGCTGATTTCCAACCCCTAGTGCAACAGCACTGCTGAACATTTGGTGAATTTGTGGATTGTAGGGGCTTTTGAAAACGTTTGGCCTACTGGAATGAATAGCCTGCAAAAGCGCCGGCCCGTCGATCGGAACGCCATTGGCAGGAGCAGTAGGCTGTGGATACTGATCCTTTAGCTCTATGCTATCGGAGTTAGTTTGTTCGATAGCGGTAACGAGTTGTGCAGTCAGAGCGTCATCCCGTGTGGCTAGCAGATTGTTCGCTTCCTCGGCCACTCGCGGGTGGAACAGAAGCGAACGGTTTAGCGACGCGGATACGGACAGCGAATCTGAGATGGGTAATTCGCTTAACACTAAAATGAAAGAAGATTGTAATGTACTGATGGGGGGAAGAACTTCAATGTGTTGTTCACAATACTTACGATCAGAAAGACTGGTAAGACCAGCAAGTGTGGTTATTGGAACGCTTGGAACATCTCGATCACTCATTGCTACTGCTGGTGACGAGACGTATGTCGAAACAAAACTTGAATTTCCGGCAGGTTTTTTGCTGTTTTACTTCAATAGCTTCCTGGGGTAAAGCAAATCTCGGATTTAATTAACCACGCGCACTGTTTTCGTTGCGATGTGTGTCGATGCACAGGAGAAAGCTGAATAAAGTGATCCGTTCCTGTAAGGAAGAGCATTCTGTCAGTGCACTTTGGAATTACAATGGCAACGGCTGAAGAACTTTGAAGAAATGACCCTTGATTCACCATAACCTCACTTAATGGCAAAAGATGACAGGTCAATCATTTATTGGAACAGTTTAAGAGGCGTTTCAGTAAAGTTTAAGGTTTTAATTTTTGTAATAGATAATAGAGTCGAGTTTAATTCAATTTTTTTCATTCATTTCAAAAAACTGAAAGGTTGGTTGGTTCCAAACCGACAATTGAAGAAATATTGAATTACTAAAAGCAAAAATACAGCGCAAACCGAGATTTTTACAAAATTAACCGGTGATATGTACGCTCGCTCCCTACGTTTGCTTGGATAGCGGGAAAATGTTTTCCCTTCGAGAGTTTTTGTTTTGAATGGTGTACACTGCACGCACACATAGTTACCACCGCCAAAAGAATATTCCGCGCGTCGTTCAGATTCTGCACAAATACACACAACTATGGCGGTACGCACAAAATACTGCCAGGTATCGTTCAGTGGTGTGTTGTCGGTTTTTAAAACACTGCGTTCTCTTCACTCAAAGGAGCAGAGGAAATACAGCCACAAAGCAAAAAGCGTCACAACGCACACACGCTCAACCTATTGCTTCTAACCCACTGAATCAAGCCTGCTGCTGCGTGGATGTGTGTATGTATTGCGTGTGCATACAATGCAAAGAGTAAGGGAAACAGTGGAAAGAATAATAACAACAATAAGCGGAGACGCATCTTGACAGCTAGCTTCCTCTCGTTCGCGCATAGCGTGCGAGTGAAAGGGAAAACAAGTTACAGCTTCCTATCGTGCTGCAATTGTTGGCATGGGCCACAACTGACACGGGAGGACGGCAAATCATAATAATTAATCACAGTAGCACTCCCGTTTCTGGCATATGTGCGCGAGCTGGCCAGCAATAGTTAACAACGCCTCTCTGCGACCCACAACGCTCTTCCACTTTCACCTTCCGTCCTGGCCCACGTCGAAGTAACGTTTTTCACATTTCACGGAAAACCCCACCGGGGGAGAGTATGTGCAGAGATTTTCTCCTGCTGAAAAACCAGTCAGCCACAAATTTGCGGCAGGACACAAAACAAAGAAACCTTCCGGACAGCCTCGGACGGAACACGCGCGTCAACGGCAGCTGTCAAAATGTGTAGCAGCGCGAAAGTAATTCTTTTGTTCCGAACTGCTCCGTTCGCTACGGTTGATGAAAAGTTAAGTTTTTGGAATCAACTTCAATTAGCAAAAAACATTTTTTTATACGAAAAAAAAACCTTCTGAGATACATGAGTAATATCAATTGCATGGATGTACACGTAGTGCCGCACTATGTTCACGTTAACAGAATTGCTGTAAAGACATCACACATTTCAGCCAGACATCTAACTGCATTCTATTCACTTTTTGAGACCTTTAGCTCAACATCAAGTTAAGCACAGAAGATTCTTAAGGCATTCATTTGACATTGGAAATCTTCCCCGAGAAGAAACTTTTTTCACCAACAATTTAAAGGGGATTTGCTTCCCTGTTGTAATACACCTGGCCCGTTCAGATCTCGGGTGCGCGTGTGTGTGTATGTTTTGCACGCAACATCCGAAGCCTACTTTCCCCCAGTTCCTGGAGGGAATCGGTGGATATCATTCATTGCCGCAAGCACTCGCGAGCTTACTTTAAACGCACACAAAAGCGCACGCACACACGCTTAAACACTAGTTGTGTCTGGCACGAAGAAAGTGGCATTGAGAGAGAGTGGAAAAGAAATAATCCGTGGACGATGAGTTAAAGAAACGAAATGTCCACGGAATTTCAGCATTCCACACAACCGCCTCACACCACCCCATCACTATCCATACCCCGTTCCGACACCAGACAGCAACCGAGACACGACCGCACGACTGGATGTTAGTGACACTTCCACACGAAAGGGAATGGAATTCCATACCCCACCTTGGTTTGCACAAGATGATTTCGAAGATGCTGCGTGTTCTGAAAGATGCACACTAGCGGTCACCAGCTTCATAGACCACACATCGTAGCAACCATTGCCAATGCACGGGATATTCGGTACGGCGATCACAACCGTAGCGCTTCTACTGTGTCGAAGGATTCTACCGCCAGAGGGCTTTCGGAAAACACCGAATCAACACGCACGCACAAACACACGCACACGCCACCGCCGCCACCATCAATGTATGAAAGGGAGGTCAGCGAACCAAAATATTGCTTCTATTGCGAGGCTGAGAACCAACTGCACGAGAAAACTCCCACATTTACTTTCTCTCTGCGGGCAGATTTTCCACTTGACGCCTTTTTCCATCTCACTACATTCACTAAAGCCTGTCACCTGCCTCCGGCCCCCACACCTTTCCTAAAAAAAAAACTTCACGACCTACTGCACTGTGCCAGTACACGACGCGCGAAATGTGGAAGAGACGGACTATGGCTGGGGAGGTGGTTTCGGTACGCGTCGTCTACCGGATGATGGAAATGGGGTGCTCTCTACCTGCGTGACTGCTGCCACACCGCGGCCGAAACAGGAATATAGCATCTTTTTACATCGCCGCACACAGGATCAGGCTACACCGAGTAAGGATCACACGGAAAAGTCACGGGTAGCGATAAGTGTCGATGCCGTTGTTTCTTTTGCTGCTACTGCTGCGACGACGACACTGATGGCGATGACGATGATGATGAATGATACTGTGCTGGTACTGCTGCTGCACCACTACGCGAAAAAAACACGCAAATCGACGGAAAACGAAACTAACAAAAAAGAACACTGCATCGACCGTGCCCGGCTACTGATGACCTCCGTGGGATCACTATTTACGCCTGGTTCTCGATCAATTTTCACCGTTTTTCGTAGAAGCCGTGAAACCCCGTTTTTCCCGAACGGGTAGGCTTTTTTGCTCTCGTTCCGAAACGAAAATGGCGAACTACATACACAATTACGGTGCGCGCTCGATTATCCGGGGGTTCTTTCATTTCAAGCGACGGGAGCGAACAAGAGGTAAGTACATGGACATACGATGTTGACAGTTGCTCGCTGGAAAAATGGATGACCAGGCGAAATTAACGGAAAAATATGAATTTGCTTTTATTTATGTTGAAATTATTTACGTTTTGTAGAGTTCCTGTAGGCATCGATTAAATGATGTTCGTTCATCAGTTGAAAACAATTCGGAACCTCAATTGAAAAAGAATGTCTTGAGATAATGCTCTCATTATGCACATTGTCCTATTTTATTTCAGTGGATACCTATTCGTTGTAGGTCAACAAATAATTTACTCGACTTTTACAAAACTAAATAAATTCATTACATCACATCATTTCTTAGCACAGCCTCTATTCGTTAAGAAAATTAAGCACCAGCTTGGAAAAATCGGCCGACTTTTCACTGTGCACCCAATGGCCGGCGTCCTTCACGTACGCGATATTCGATTTAGGAAACAGTTTCTTTATCAGCGGAACATCTTCGGATCTGAAGCGAGAAAGAATGCGTTACGGTATAAGATCGAGTTTTAAACTTCCTTCAACACTTACTTTACGTAATCTGATCGTCCACCAGCGATGAATAACGTTGGTCCTTCAAATTTATGTCCACTCAGATTGGGAAATTGTGCCACTCCACTGTTGAAATTACGTTCCAACGACTGCAAATTGATGCGCCACCGAAACTCACCGTCTCCCTTTTCCGCCTTCACCAAATTCGTGATGAGAAAGTCTCGCAGTGGCTTTTCCGCCACGACTTGGCTCAGCTGCTCGTCGGCAATTTTACGCGCTTGATGAATGGTTGCATTGGAAGATATTTGAATCATTTTCATCGATTGAAGAAATAGGGGGATGTTCGTATTGCTTGTTCCAAGTCCGGGACTGGGCGAAATATCCACAATTACTGCCTTTTCCACCAGTTCGGGCTGTAATGCAAGTGGTGGAATATTGAAGGAGCTTGCTTAACTGTGCTCACCTGTGTATTATCTTACGTATTTAAGTGCTAACAGCATCATGGCACGACCTCCCATGCTGTGTCCGATGATAGAGGCTTGCTGAATCCCCAAGGTTTTGTACAGTTGGACCAAATCCTCCACCATATGATCGTACGAGTGTTCATCCGTGTGTGGGCTATCCCCGTGATTGCGTGCATCGATCGCATATATCTGTTCAAATAATCCGAACCGTTCTGTTGCTTTAATTATTCTTTTGACCGCACGTTCGACTTCTGAATGTGCATACCTTACGGACGGGTTTGGTATTTTTGTGAAACGCTTTAGCCAAACTGTTCCAATTCGACTTTGACCCGAACAGACCATGCAGCACGAGTACCGGTGGTGCATTGCTGTTCGATGCGTTGTTTTCATACCGCGTGAAGGAAAGTGGAACTGGAACTGGTGGTGAATAACGGGATGCACTTAGATGTAACGAACGGAAGGAGCTTTTAAATGTCCTAAACACATGATTTGGGAACATTTCTGCTGAACAACCAAGGGCTCGACGAGTATTTCTTTGTGTTTATTTTGATTCACTGACAGCTGCCCTTCGTCCTTTTGTTATTCTTCTTCATATTGTGCTGTTCATTCCCTTCTGTTAGTACCAATGACTATTCTTTCTCATCGTCACAAACAAGTGGTCGATCAAGATTAAATATTTATTACATTAGAAAAACGACATTTCCGTTCACCAGCAATCTTGCACAAGGTTGCTTGAGTGTACTTAGTGTACTAAACACGAATAGGCGCCAGACTGTTACAGGTTGTCCCACTTAGTAGAAAGTGGGCAACAACCAAGATGACGAGAGATTGAGACAGTACGACGACAACGGCGACCCTTTTCCTGCAGCATCTGGCTAGTAGGTTTATGATCATTGGTTTATATACACATCGAAATGCATCACGTGTGCCTAATTACGTCCCAGCGTTTGACCGCGACCCCACGCGTGGCGGAACCCAGCCATATCGGCCTGTTGCTGTTGTTGTGGCACCGGACGTTGGCCGACCGGTGGCACTCCGAACCCATGGGTGCCACCCTGCACATCGGGAAAGTAGCGTTTGATGAAGAATGGCGTTTCAATCAGACTTGGTCCACCGAGTTCGCCTGGATAGCTAAACTTCAAGAAGTAATAAGCGTGTCCAACGAAGATCCCCACAAGCGAAAATATGCTTCTGCAAAAGAAACGAAGTTTGCATTCATCACACTAAAGCAAAGATTCGTAACATACTTACCCTGAAGACAGTATCATATTCATGCCGAGAAGCACCCACGGTAGGTACATTGCCTTGAAACGCATGCCAAACCAAAAGCTAACGATCATATCCTGATTTAGCTTGCACCATACGTATAAAACCGACAGCACCATCGGATCCATTAGGATGGGTAACTCCACCTAAGGAAAGGAAAGAAGTCAATCAAATTATACAATTCACTTGGGTTTTGTCACAGCATCGTCACTTACCACTAGACCAACGATGACGCACAGGATCCAGTTGAAGAAAAGCATATAGAAATAGTCTCCCGGTTTTTGTTTATAGTGATCCGACTCTAACCGTAATGAGTAATTGTACAGGAAAAAGCAATTCATCATAAAATGAAACCCGGTCCCTGGATTTAGTGGATAGAATAGCACAGCGGTCATGGGCCTCCATAGCTGTAAACAAAGAGAACTTTAAGAAAGGGGAAACCATTTGCTTGCTGCTTTTCTTACCTGTAGTTTGTAGAATAACGGTGCGTACTGTAAGATGAGATAACCCACGGGCAGGAGACCAATTTTGGCCAGCAATGAAATACCGACAGTTGCCGTCAGCCAAATCCGCGTAAAAGGTGGCACTTGTTTGTACCAAGTTTGGAAATCGCTCATGATTGTTGCTTCTCTATAGGTTCGCTTGAAGAAATGTAGTTGCGCAGAACAATGCCGTACAGATAGATGATCAACCAATCGCTTAATTGTTTTTTATTACACTCTTTTGCATCAGAAATTATGGGTTAACGATTGAAAAATCCTTCCGTGCAGTTTATTTGTTTTGATATTTTTTATCCCGGTGAAATGACGTGGTCTGTTGTGTTGACAGTGTTGCTGTCAGTGTGACGTTTTGTCGAGAGGGAGCCCTACAAATGTGCAAACTACACACCCAAACACTACATTTGAAGCTTTTTGGAATTATTGAAGACTTTTTTTTGGTTGTCTAGAAAAGGTCTTCAATAGTTCCATAAAGCATTCAAATGTAGCATTTGGGCTAGTTGGAAAATCTTTGAGAGGCACACGCGAAAATTCGATGTTTGAATATTGTCTATTGAAGTGATCCTCGTGAATACGTTATACGGGTACTTTAGAAACTTCGTAATTTTTGGAATTTTTGGGCACGATGGATGAGGAAAAAGTATGCGCGGGTGTTCAAGGTGTGGATTTTATATACAACGGAACGAAACTCCCATCAAAGCTTTTCCCCATATGCAGCGCTAAACATCTAGAGGAAAGCCAGAACTTGCAGTAATTGCCAAGAGCTCTGTGCTATAGTGTCCCAAAGTAGATTGGGATTGTTGCGCCTTACCGAAATGTGTATACAATATTTGAAAGGATTTACATCTAGCTATCAAAGAATAAGATTGATTGTTTGTTTATGTCAATAGTGTATGTTATAGCAGTTTGTTAGAATTGAAGGTTCTTGTACAAATGGTACGAAATAAGCAAAAAATAAATGTTATTTAAATATCAAATGTAGCACCATGACAATCGAAATTTTAAATGAAATAGCTTGTTAAGACACGAGTCTTTATGGTGTGAAAATTATAATTGAGATGTCTCAATAGAGTTCTCCATTTCACATATCTCTGCAAACAAACCGCAGACGGTATCTAATATTGTAAGCAGCAATACAGCAACAACACCAACATTCACTTACATACCTGTGCAGCGACATACGATTTCTATGCAAAAGCAACGTGCAAACAAACAAAGTACTGTGCGTCTCCATTCGATCGATATTGAAGCTGGTTGGTGCCTTATTTCTCTGCCCGTTTCCCCTTCTTGTGCTCTGGCTTTATTTACCTCGCAGCACCAGAGCCGTACAACGATGGAGACAATGATCATCATCGCGCTGATGCTGATGATGACGTAAAAACTAAAATTCAAGCGTGTGTGTAGTGGTGATGACGCTTGGCACCATCAGTGGAACATAATGGCAGACGACGAAAGGGATGAGAGGGTGGGTTTGCTTTAAGCCCTCGCACTGTGACCCGTTGCATCCTGCGACCTCTACTAGCCAGCCATTGAACGGCGAGTGTGTTAATAAATACATAGATGTGCGCTCTCTTTCTATCGCGTTGTTTCCTCCCCTTTCGTACTCCTCGGGGTTCGGGACGTGTTGCTGCGCTTGTTTTTTTTGCGATTCGGACGGGAATGCTGATTTCTACGTAACCAACAAAACGGTTCAGATGCCACTGTACGTAACCATGACGACCGGATGGCGGACATAGCGACGGCGTGTAAGTAAATGTGTTGGTGTGTGTGTGTGTTTATTGAGAAAGACGATCAAGATTCTCTGCGCCAGGTCGACGGAGGACGAACAACGTGTGCCTTTTTTTCGCGCGCTAGCTTTTGGCGGTCGTGGACGCGTTTTTGTTCATCGACGTACGTATCAAGGATTTGCTCGCGATCGGGACCCTTTTATGTTCGGGTGCACGGTGGGAGAGTTGTTGACGGAAGGGATTGTCGGACAGATATTTTTTGACAATTTGCCAACAATCCAGGCCCCAGTCACGGTCAGCAGTGTGTGCGGTGAGGATGAAGATTGCTGGATTGTTCGGAAAGTTTGAGGCAGTGCTCCGTGGATCAATATATATCAGACATTGATTGAAAAATGGAATCGACCATCATTAGCATAAACTCGTGAAATTGTGAGTAGCGGTGAAGGGAGCGAACTCTATTGTTAAAACGCATTGTCACCAATCGAGCATAGGCGTTGTGAATTATTGATGAGATGTGCAGTATGAATTGAATTCCGACCACAACAAGCGAACCCGGAAAGGCTAAAGTGTGTGTTTTTGATGTCAATTTTCTGGCACTGTCAAATGCAGCGTGTGTTGCTGGTTTCGGTCTCTAGCAAGCGATGGTAAAAGAGAACCTGATCGACATAGTTACAACTGCCGTCGGCATATTGGCGTAAGAATATTGCTCGTTGCTGTTTACCATGGAACCGTGTACAAGTTCCAGTCGTTCTTTATCGGTGAGTATTCTTCGCTATTAAGATATACAGGTATTTGATTAAAATATTGTATGTTTCTACTAAGTGTTCACTAAGCCAGCATTATCGGGCGATTGAACCAAGCGAGTATTAGCTTCTTCATTGTTGCCAGATTTTCGATTTCCGTCAGAGTTCCGTCGGCTTTTTTGAACGATTTTGAACATGAAGTCATAGTTTTGGAAAGTAATATAATAATATTGTCAATATTAGACCGTTTGACAATGATCAACGGTGAATCCTAACTGTTTAACAAACAAAAAAAATACGGTTCGTTCCAAACGATCGTATTAAAGAATCATTAAATGCAATAAATCTGAGATGGTACAGTTGCTATTCCATGCCCTGCCAGATGGCAACACGACCCAGCCGCATGTTTGATGCAAGCTCGTTGGTAAAGGATAGAGAGAAAGTATGGTCGATACTTTCACTCCTCATTTGTGGCACTTCCCATTGCCAGCTGCTGTTGCGTCTGCCACGTAACAGTTGCGCATTGTTCCACCATAGTTGCGGATATTCGGGCAAACGAGCCAAAAGCGTAGTGGAAAGCCAAGCGTAGGGAATGTAGTGGGAAACGACACCCTGACCAACCCGGACGGACAGATCTCACTGAGCCGTCGGTTGGAAACTGCAAACTGGCGTTAAATGCTAATGGTCGCCATTTTGCGGCAGCTCGAATCAGATTCTGCTTGCAGCGAATGGCCATCGCTGTTTGCAGGAGAGAAAAAAAAAACACACACACAACGAAACGTTATTCCAATTGAACAATAAATTACATCAACGTGACAAATGCCCGGCATTGCGTTTGTTGCGGAATACCGACGGTTTGTAATGGCTGTTGGCGCCGTACATGAAAGTGGCGTTGCGAATTTCCAGGAAAGTGTGGAAATTGGGAAAATAGGCAATTGTGAAGTCATCAAGTTAGTTTCATTGTGGTTGTCAGTGCGTCAAAAAGATAACGAGTTGTGCATGGAGTAGTGTTCACGTTCAAAACACAAAATCGGCCTCTTGGATACGAAAACATTTGGCATTTGGGAAGCTTTCAAAGGTTGTCATGTCCACACACAATTGTTCTAAGAAAGTTGCCATGGTGATCTATCACTGTAGTAAAGATCTGGGATTGTCAATATTTTCGTTGTAGTTGTTCATAGGACTTGTGGAAATTTTGAACTGTAAGGTGTTCATTTGTCTCTTTCCAACATTTTAGGACTGCACAAAACAGTCAGGTGTCAGTGAGTTATAAAAATTAACATTATGAGATAGTCTTAAGACACTTACTTGCTTCGGACGAGCTTTAAGAGAGTCATACCCTCAAGTGCTCTTTGGTTTTCGTCGTCGTGAAAACTGAACTTAATTTAAATGTTGTTATTTAAAACATTTTCCTTTGGTTGCACTGCCCTACTTTTCTTATCACTCTTCATTCTCTCAGCACTCTGCTTCCAGTTCTTCCCTGTACATTGAACAAAACCTAAAAACGGTACCAGCAGTCGGGAGAGTGTACACATCATAATTATTTTATCGACAATTAGAGATCGTGTTCTTTTTTGTTGTATTTCTGTTTACATGTGCGCAACCTTGCAGCCCTTACTGCACACGGGAGGGCTCAATCAAAATGGGGAGTGCAAAGCTGCTACATCCAAACTGGACCGGATGACCGGAAAAAGGCGAACACACGCCTAGCAAACAAAACTACCTCGGGCACAATAACGCAACCTCGAGCTGGGCAGGGTCGCGTCGTATGGTCTGAGGGTGCTTCGGAAGGAAGAGGGCGTTCTAGGGTGCTTTGGTGGTGCGCAATCTCCGGAAGCCCTCCGAAACGCGAACGGAACGGAAAACAGGCGGGAAATGAGTCGTTTTAGCAGCTGCTGCGATTAGGCGAGCGCCATATGCGAAACCAGAACGGCAAGGATGCTGGTGTGCGATTGCGTAAAGAGCAACGTGAAGGTCCTGCCGTTTCGCAATCGTTTGCTGGAGGGCCTTGGTACCGTTGCCACCAATATGGCCATCGTCTGAGAGACGCCAACTCCCCGTGGGGTGTCAGTTGATCTCACGCCACGATCTCACCCAAGGAGGGGGTCCTTCTGCATCCGTTTTTTTTCGACAGGCTTTTGGTGAAAATCTAAATTTTCTTCCAACTGTGGTCTGTTAAACCGTAGCTGTCCAAAGGGAGATTGAAAAACTCAGCCCGTTGTGCTTTTCGTGCAGTTCGAACAGTGTCATTGTTCGCTATGGAGAAGTGGTTGTCGTGCTGTGTAGACGTACATCATGATGCACGCGAGTTGCATGGAAAGCATTTACAGCCGCGGGTCCAAAAATGTTCCTAATGAGATGCGCAGTAGGTGAGGTCTGGAGCCATTCGCTGGCACAATACGTATCGTAACGGATATTTTGACAAAGCGAGAGAGAGACGCTCAAATGCATTCGCTCACATATAAACCGGAAGTCAGACACTCGAGCGGCGAATGTCCTGTGGTGTGCGATGCTGAATCGAATGTGTTCAATCGCTGGCACGCGGGTACGTGGTAGATGCTGTGAAGTAGCGGGAACAATGCTACAGTAATGCTCATTTTTGCCGCAATTCGTAACAATTGTGTACCGGGACAGAATCTATGAAATGTGTGTTAATTAGGGTATTTTTGATGCGGATGGTTGTTTGATGAATGATGGCAGCTATTTTGATAGTATTTAAAAGCGAAAAGGTAGGAGAAAGCACGAGAGGGAGAGAGAGAATATATATAGGATGCAAAAGAGAAAGAGCTAGTAGTAGCATAAGCATCAGCAGGTCTTGGAGTCGTTGAATTCGTATGATACACTGGGCATTCCAGTAACCGATCTTCAATATTCTATAAAAGTATATAACCAGATGTATAGAGAGATCAGCTTCGAAACTAAAGTTCGGTAAAGTTAATCTTTTTCCAGGAGAAGCATACAAAACCCTCGGAATCGTCTAATACACAACAGGCGATCTTCAGTAGTGCTAGAATGGTGCCAAACGACTGTCTTAGAATTATCCAAAACAGCCTGAACCTCAACGCCCAGAGAACTTCCTACGTGCTTAAAGAAGAGCTTAATCGTTGTCAAACCTCCGCGAGAGATTTGAAAATGTCTTTCCCAGGCAGTCTCCCAGGAAGTGAGACAATGAAAAAAGGAAAATAATGCCACGTAACTTTACCCACATCCAGTCCTTACTCACATTTAGCAATTTGATTGACCGGCAGTTTCATACTGAAGGTGTGGTCCAGTGGGTCGTTTAAAAGAAAGTTCCCACCGTGCAATCGACACCGGAGTATCCACGGGTCAGCTTTGATTGGGTAATTTTAGCACAGATTATGGTCAATTGGGCCAACCCATGCCAAAGGTTGGCCCCATTAGTTTAATCATCGCCCCTGTTTCCGTAACTGACCGTTACGTAGGTGTTGCATTGTTCGCACACAACCAACCCTGTGGACACTCGGTGGGACATTTTTAAACGCAACCCTAATACCTCCCCGATATGTCAATGAAAACTGGCCATGTTAAAGGATCCCTGGATTGTTGATCCAGCAGCCAGTGTGCTGTGTGAGGCAGGGGATGAAGAGCAGTTGCTTTGTAAAGTTTTTAACCTCGCTTTGATGGAATTGATGCTGAAGGAAGCGAAGTGCGATGTGTGCCAGTGACAGTTACGACAAAGACGGTGACACTTTTTGGCAGCCAGATCACGCGACCGGAAAGGGATTAAAAACACCTTCAGAGTTCCTCTATTCGGTCGTTTATCAGAGCGTAATGGTAGAGGGATGGTGAAGCTGAAGCACTTTAATGCCTGTCCCGATTTGCTTCTTGCTGTAAAGTTTGAATCCTTCAGTTCGTCGCGGAGTTCCATAGACCCTTTGTTAATAGGATGAAGCAGCCAAAGTCCTTCGAAAGTCCTTGAGCGTTGGTGGTAACCCAACGTCCCCGCTAGTCTTTGTTGCCAAAAGCAGGACGTACACGTACGCGGTTTACGAAAGCGAGTACCAAACCTTAATCCTTTCGGCCGTTGACAGTTTCTTGCTGCCGATGGGGAGGAAAAAATGTGATTCCCGCTCACAGGAGCGTGTTTGATGTGATGTCTTTCGGCAAACGGTTCGGTGACAAATTTTTGATAGGATTTGTCAAGGCCGAACGGAGTGTGGTTAAAGTGACAGTTTTCTGTGGCGTCTAGGTCGCGCTATGATTTTGTATTACGTCGTTTTTTTAAAATTAGAATCATTTAATCGTTTAAAATTTCTCAGAATGTTGAAATTTCCAAAAACATAATTTTCAAGCAAAGTAAAGTAGAGATAAATGGATTATAAACGAATACTTGAAAGATTTATATTTAGTATCGCTAACAAGTCTTCTAGCGGGCTTTTCCCCTAGACTTGACATCTTCCCAACAAAATTGCCAAAATATCCGACACTTTCAAAATATCATCAGGTCGTCCATACACGCCTCTTGGACGCCAAACACGCCGCCTTGATGGCTTCCGGCCGCAATTGATCAACACAATAGCAGGACACCAAACGGCACCGTAAGTCCCTAATTGTCACCTGCACTATCCTTGTAACATCCCATTCTAGTGCAGATGGGAATGTTTTGTCACCTTCACAACACGCGGCCCGTTGTTTGGCCGTCGGAAGCAGTGGCAGAAAAATAAGCCCGTGACAAAAATCGAATCGAAGAGCAGTACGATTACAAAACCGATTAGGCTCCTCTTTGATCCTTCCGGGTGTGGCCGAGTGGTGGGAAAGCATGTGTGTGTGTCGAAAGCATGTGTGTGTGCTGAGTGGAATGTGTGTTCGAATCACCACCACCAGAAAAGAGCTGCGTACCGGAAAGAGCAGGAAATAAGCAATACCACACAGGAAGTAAGTCCATCCAGGGCAGGGCTAGGGCGTACGAGTCGAAGAAGATCCGATTGAGTCGAGCCAATTTAGTCGTGCGGCAGTTAATAATCCCCTCGCGGCGTTCGTTCCCGGTTTGTCCCGGTTGGGAGAGTTTCCTGTACCGAATTTTCACCACCTTTCCGCCCCCATTGAAGTGGAAGATTGTAAACGACGGTCGTGACACGCGGCCACATCGTTGTAAGCCTTCCCACTTTTCTCTCGCTGACCACCTATGTAAGGGAACGAGGGCTTGTTTTTCCTCTCGAAAGGAACCAACCCTCATCGGGAGCTGAAGTTTATCATCGTCCGGTATTATTATCATTTGCGATTGATTTGTTTGTAATACAGTTTAAATTGTTTCCGCCACGAAACGTTGGGCGGACGTGTGGGCGACCCGTTAGTTTGTCGAGAAACGACGGCACGTGTTGTACTTTGCGAGGGGGGATGTTGTTTTCCGTAGGACGGGTAGCCTGCCGAGTGATGAGTTAATTGTAACATTTGACTTTCGAGCCTCGTTGTGGGACGGGGTTAAAGGGGCTTGTTATTCGGTCGCCATCGCGAAGGTGGCGCTCGCAGGAATGCAATATTCAGATGTTTAATGGACCGTGGAATCGAGTGGAGTGCGAGTTCTAACATTCTGCCACCAATATCATATTTTGAAGAGGGTTTATAGCTAGATTATTCCAGTAATATTCCATAATAATTTGATTGAAATAAATAACTCGCTTTGAGTGGTACTAGTACCCGGGGGTACAGCACACTTAATTTGTAATGAAGTTGGAGTTTGGATTGAAAACAAAAACTCTTAGCAAAAATATGTTCCAAATGAGACTGATAATTTCTGTATTATAACCCCGTTAACTTCCAATTTCATTTGCTAAAACATCTTTCGACTTCGATCATTGCCTACCTTTAGGCGCCAACGGACCGCTTCTTTTATTTAACTGAATTATCATCTCATTTCAATAGTTTATGTGGAATTGAGGCACATAAAATTACATTTTAGGAATATTATGTAAAATAACAAGCTGTTACCTTGTAATTTTCAAGATACCCCAGTTGATATCGTTCCCTCACCCTGCACAAGGGAAGCTAGTTCCATTGTGTGTGACTTTTCCCACCACGTATGCCATCGCCACCCACTAGCTGGGTTCCATTCACACGTCACTACCGAGACCAATGAAAATGACATCAAACACAGCACAGCATCGCTCTGTGGGTGAAAATCCGTGGCGGAGTGTTCTTAACCCAAAACACGACTTCCGCCTCCGGTTTTGGGATGATTGTTATTTCCCGCAACCAGTTTCATTACGAGCGTGATTTTTCACTTCCCCGGGTTGGTAATTATTTTGCTCTGTCCCGTCGTGCTAGAAACGGTTGTCTTGATGTTCCCGCGGGAATATCATCATCCCTTCGGCTTACCGCGTTAGACGGCTTGATATGGTCGATGTCAGTACGACGGAACGGTTAAAGGAAAGCGGCGACATCTGAATGGATGGAATTGGATTGCCCATTTTTGTCGGTCTTTTTGTCCGTGTGTGTGTGTGTGTCAGTACTGGGATGCAGGAGGGTTAGCGAGTTTGTTGATTGGTGTTGGCTTTGACATGGTTGCTTTTGAATTGTAATGATGTGGTGCTGCGATCGCGCTACGTTTCGCGTTGGTGGGACCACAACAAGACATATTGCTCTGTGGAAATCTGCTCACAATCGTTATGAAGATTCTTACCACAAACTAGCGTTTGGATAACTAGAAAATTATTAATGATGATTGAATATTTCTTAAATATAAATAACAATATAATTTTTTGCTACCAAGTTGTGTAACTAGTACAAAAAAATAAATAATGAAATAAAAAGTAGTAACGAATAAGTTAATAGACAACTAAGTAAATAAATGAAAAAATCATTGAAATTCGCATCAAATCAGAATAGCAACACTAAACTAAAACATAACACTCACTAAACATCATTAGCAATGCAATGTGAAAACCCTTGCTAAATCTGCGAACAACACTTGGAACATCATGACAAAAATGAGGGAAAATCTAAACACTACAATGCCACATGGAACGCGTTATAAGGGGTGACAAGGCTTCCTTGTACGACAATATTAATCGGTCTATCGGTGGTAAACCATTATCACAGTCGAAGCGAAAAACAAATACATTCCCTTCATGCTTTCCCCCTTTTTTAAGCAATGATGGGATATTTACTGCAACAATTGTCATCCATTCCCCCTAGCAGACAGCAATATGTTTGTTGTTCCAAATTATAACCAAACACAGATTATGGTGCCGTTTTCGTCCATGCTGTAGGTATTTGCGTAAAGCGGAGCATCATAAAAAAGGGAATCAACTTCATCCCAAGGTTTTGGATCCCAAGGGAGGTTGATGTGGACACAACCGATCCCATGCCTGGAGATTGGAGGATGGACTCGAGGGGAGTTACTCAGGAAACGTTTCTCTGAGTTGTGGCAAAACAAAGCGAAACCGAGCATCGTGAAAGCATGTTGATATGTAAGTGGGATGATCCGACGATCCTTCTTAAGCACTGCTCCTTGTTATCACCGTCATAATCAGTGTCCTGTGTGTCACCGGACACGTTACACAGTATGTTTTGTGCGTGGGGTTGATCCGGCTTACCGGCTACATTATGTTACTGCTCACGGTCGCACAGCCCGACAGGTCCTTTTTCCGATGTTGGGAAAATATTTACCCCCCAACAAACGGTGCAATATTTGCAAACTGTGCCCGGACGGTGTCGCACGTCCACCGGGATGTGCAACACGACCTGAAGCATTTGTTTTGTTTGTGGAGTTCCACACACACATTCACAGAAAAGGAAAATAAAACTGTTTGGGTCACTAAGCTTTTAACCGAATAAAACAATCTGACCATTACTTTTCATTAGCGGAGCATTAAGGGTCCGAAGCTGCTCCTTAATCCCAGGGTGGAACCTCGCGCTGAGTGGAAGTAAATCGGGCCGGTGAAGGACGAATGGTACGAATTTGTTTGCCACTCCCCATCCCGAAATCGGACCAGCTTATCCGTTCACGATGAGAAGCTGATCACCTGAAGATGATGATGGTGGTGTAGCTGACGTACACCGCTGACCGTAACGAAATAATCAAAAGTAAATCGATGTGGGCAGATAATCTGTTTTACGGGAGCACGAAGATGCTACTGGACCAACACGGGACGGTTCTCGGTCCGACGAAACCGGGCTAATCCGTTCGAAAACATCCTTAATCCGGCCGGCCGGCAAAGATGAATGATCCTGCCGAAGGGTGGTGGGATCAAGCTACCTGATGCAGATCCTCTCGAAAGACGCACTCCGGATCTCCGGAAGGCATACATTGAAAAATGAGATGAACAAGTTTCCACCGATGGTGGCACCGAGCGGGAATGCCGAGCCGGATCCCGGTTGAATCTTCTTATTTAATTGGGTATTGTTAGTTTAGCAAATTAGTGCAATTAGAAGTGCACACGAGAATGTGAGACTGGTGGATGAATTATAGGATTCCGTGATTTATGGATGGGATGAGATGCATTTAGGGATCAGTGTGGGAAGATGCGCATCGCTTGTACGGTGAGAAAGGTACACATAGTGTGGTCTGCGTGTGAAGAAACGCATGACAATGGGAAAGGAACTACAGGAAACCGTTCTGATTTATATTCGCCACAATTAGTTATATCTATCAGCGATCAGAGCAATTCTTTATCATTATATTTAAACCAAGTCAAAATATGCCACTCGACAATACGGTTTCTTGAGATCCACATTCGTCCTAAATCGTGTTTCCCTGGGGGCCTTTAAAGAACAGCCAAAATGGCACGTTCGCGAGTCCTGTGTGTGTGTGTGTACTTCGCTTGCAATTTGCATAATGGAAAATGCAGCCTTCATTCCGTGTGCGCACTGTGTGTGGGCATTCTAACCGAGTGGAACTCCGTGTGTGGTACGGCGTGAGATATTCCCATCACTTTAATACCCTGCGCGACAATTAATCGAAAACAGTGCGCGCGCTCGCACACACCGCAAAACAATAGGTACGCGTGGCAACATGCACATTTCGTGACCGAAAAGCCCCGAGTCCCGAGTGTGCAGTGAGTGAACAGTTTAGAGCATCCAATGCCCGAAACAACAGCGACCGCACACAGCACAACGTGGCGGACAAAATAGGAGGGAAACGGTCGTGGAACGTGCCTGATGTCGTCCGTCTGTTAACCGCCACAAGCGATCGAAAGTGGAGTTGCATCGTGCTGTTTGCATATGCACCGGCGTGCAACCTGCAGCCTTTTGTCTTCTTGGCTGGTGGTGGTTAAACTTCTGAAGTGGTGGAAGAAGAACAAATGTTCACCGGGGAACAATTAAGAGGCACATTCTGTGATGGACGAAAGTGGAGCGGGAACTGAGGATATTTACGTATTCATTATAAACAATTCGGTTCGAGTTAGAGCTACGCGTGTTACATGAAGTCTGAAATGAAGTATTTGTTATCGAAATCGGTATGCTATATGCTAACATTCTAGGTCGGAGGTCATTATCCAAGTAAAAGCCTTAGAGACCATATTCGATGTGTCAAAGAAAAGCTGGGCATTCCCCATCAGTACCAGCAGTTAGTCGAAGGAAGTTGCATGCAGCAGGTTTTCAATAATTGGAGAATTCTTAGGAAAGTGTTTCTAAGGTTATTCCGTTTCGCAAATCTTCGTCCTATACCTGTGGAGATCCTTGCAATGTTACATAGCTGTGCCCATATAGAATTAGAAAATTGAGCTGATAATGGTGTCTCAACCACCATGACCGTGACGGTATATTTGACCGGTCAGAGTTCTTTGTGATATCGATACTGCCGCAAATAATCAATCAGTTCGTTTACTGATCTTGATGCAAATTCCGACCATACCTCAGTATCTTCGAGCTTCTCTCTCTGCTGGATGCTGATCCGGTGTGTCAGCACAGTCGTACTGCAGATCGTCAATGGCCGTATGTGAAACCGAAGGCAGCGGTTCATCTCGTACGAAAACCCCACCGTTCAACCACCACCGCAATCGGATAATAACCTCATTAAAGGATTACTCTCTGCGGGCACTTCTCGCCCTCGGTATGCGGTCAGCTTCCAAGGACCGACTCTGCCGCACTGCCCGGTAGATCCGATCCGATTTGACGGCTTCCCTCAGTTTCGGCACGGGCCAGCGGAGAAAACATCGATTCGATATGGTAAAACAGGTAGCTTCTTGTCGCGTTCGCTTTGAAATGCGGCCCGACAAACGGTTGTACGGCGCAGATGTTGAGCTCATTAGCTGGGCGATGGGTAAGGCAGCACGAAACGATCTCGCACGCTTCACCAAACATGCGGGATTAAGCGGACGGCCATGGTTGGCCGTGGTTTCTTCGGTTGCAAAAATCATCCATGCAGGATGCAGTAGAATCTCCCCGGGATAGTAACGCTCGGAGGATATATTCCGAGGCCAAAACCCCCGGGGAGGTTGTGGTGAAAATATTTACCACTGGTGAAAGGAAAATGCCCGATAATTTATGATAAATATTGGCAAATATTGTGGTCCCGAGGATGCAGTGTTTCTGCGGTGGGTATTCTAGTGCCATAAAGACGGTAGCGCGTGCATGGTTCGAGCTGCTCGTTGAGCTCTCATTTCTTTCACGGTTTTCTCCGGGGATTTGTATGAAGAAAGCGGTTAAAGCTACTTTTATTCTATGGCGTGCAGCCGTAGCAGAAGCAGCTTCATTGTTTCATTTGCTTGGAAAAAGTGGAAAATGTGAAACAATCTCTCAATGCTATTGTTTTATTGAATTGCAATCGTTGTCAGCATTAATGTGAGAGAACGATTCACAAAGGTAGATGTGGCTGAACGATATGTTTGTATTGTGATTGTTTTGTTGTAGATTTGTGCTTCACGCTATTTCATTTCGAATATTCACTCTTATTTTCTTACTCTTAATTGGGTGTTCCTGTTTGAAGTACAAGAATCGCATAATATGCATATTGTAGCCTAAATGTATGCAATGGCAAAGGAAGCGATCTAACGGATTGAGATAGCTTGTTTGTTTAACTGTTTTGTAAGAACTAATTGAGAAATGAATGTATTTTAATTCTACATTCTGAGCTGCATCAACAAACGCCCATATCTGTGTGGGTATATTTATGAATTTCAAGTAACAAAGAAGTACTTCAACAGCGCCTGAAATGTATGGCAAGTATGCATCAGCAAAACCTCACCCACTTGAATTGGCCACTACCTTCGCGGAGGTGATAAATTACAAAATTAGTACCCTTCAGCTTGACATTCCCTATCAAAGCTCTGGCCGGTAATGAAAAGAACAAATTGCACATTTTCTTTACCTTTTCCTGTTCTCCTAATCGAAGGCATGGACCCACTCGGGAAAGTTATCTCCAACCGTTCCCAACCTCCATCCGGTTCGACTTTCAGCAGCTATTTTTCTTCGCCCCCTGCTTCCGGTCGTAAAAAAGGGCAGAAGTGTTTCAACTGCCAGCAGGAAGTGGGTCGTTTCTTTTCCTGTGGCCCCTCATCAGTCCACTGCTTGGGTAGTTGTGGCGTAGTATAAAGATGCCCCGACAGATAAGTCACGCGAGCTGGTCTGATCACGTACAGTGCTTATCGGTCGCGAATGATCGGAGCTGCTTACCGATTTTGGATTTTCGTTGGCGGCAAACGGGACTCGCGTAAAATGCGCACCGGGCACGTTTTTATCACCACTGGTGGGTGGACGTGCGCGAAGGAAAATGATACCAAAAATCAGTCATTTTACCCTCAAGTAAGCGTTGTTCGGATATTTGAATGGATCATTTTAAACTTGTGGTGGTGTTTTCTGATGGGTTTCTTGGAAGAATTAATTTTTTATCTTAAAAAAGTCAACAAGCAACTCCTTTTTCCTGTCACAAAAGCATCATTAGGGAGCTTTAGATACATATCAAACCTATCGGTGCGAGCTGTCGTTGAGCAAATCGTTCCGTTTCTGATTTCCCTTCCGCTGCTGCCACTTGAAAGGCTTCAGAAGCGCATAAGAAAAACGGGACAAGGGAATCGCACCCGGTGCAGGCGTTATGGGCACTCTTCGGCGATGCTCAGCTCCGATGATGATAATTTGCATAGTAGATTGGATCATGAGATTAGCCGTCTACCGTGCCGGCGAGGGTGTTGTTTGTTCGGTGTTGTTGGCCGTTACCAAGGCGTTGGAAGGAAATCCAAATTCTGCTGGTGCTGGTGTTTGTGGAACCGGCACCGAGTGATAAGTCGTGACATTTTAATAGAATGATTACTCGCGATAACGAGCGTATAATTTCTTAATCAACTTGTGCACCGTTTGGGAAGTCGTTCGAGTAGGGGAAAGTTTGAAGTTGGAGAAAAGAAACGCTTCCCAATGCTCACCCGGTGCTACCAAAGGCGTCGTCTAACACGTGCACTTTGTTTGGCCACCGGAAGTAACCGGTGGACAGATGTTGTGGTGTGCCAAGGCAAAAAAACAGAACATTTATCGTACCCACGTGTGTCCACGGTTAAGCGATGGGTGAATCCTTAAGGTCCACCCAAAACGAAGAAAGGTTGAAACCGGTTCTGCTTTGGGAGGTATACGATGGAATGCTCTAAAACACCGGAAGTAGGGCAAACGGACCGCATCGTTTCCTCTTTGCGTGTTAGTTGTAGGGTGATTTGCATATGGATCTATTTTTTTGGCGCTATTACCCGTTAGGATCCCTTGCAGGAAAGATGGGCGGAATAATGGGATGAAGATATGCCACTCGAGGTACTTGCCCGACTGGTGACGGTACGCACTCACTCGTACCGGTGTGGCGCATATGGGCAGGACGCGACTTTCGACGGAACACGTGTCCCAACTTGTCCTCCAGGTGAGCGCCGATCAAGGACCAATCTAAGAGTGCAATTACGAGCATATATCGGGCTCTACCAAGAGGGTGTTCTTCATGCTCAGATTTGGAATTGAGCAAACCTTTTTTTTATAGTTAGCAACAAATGAGTTTGTAGAACTGACTGCGGAGCGACATGTTTGTGCATCTGCTAAAGGACATTTGCATATGCGTTGATATGGTGAATGTTCTTTTAATACTTGGGAAGTGTCCACATTCAAGCGTGAATTTATGCAAAAATAAACGATGATTCTTTGAACTGTGTAAATGCGGCTAAACGATAGCCCCTTGTTTTAATAAGCAATAAATACCAACCAAATGGCACGTTAAAAAAAAGTCATAACAAAGGTGTGTTTCGTACTGCAAAACAGCCTGTAAGATAGAAATCTTAAAGACTATTACGATAGGTAGTCTTACTTTTTGGCCAAATACCTATTCCATTCTTACAATGACCTAACACAATTCATAATGCCACCGGCACGAGCCAACTGTCAGTGGATTGGCGTGAGCATTTAATAATATCTGCCTGCGGTATGTTTGCAGTGCCATGCGACGATGAGGAATAAAGGAACATTGAGAACAGAAAAAAACATCACAACCGGTACGAAAATGCCAACGAATAATTAACCGGAAATCGCAACACGCGTCCGTGCGTCTTAAGATTTGGCTTCAGCTGCTATCAAATCGGAGACGTCTTGTTATTCCCTCGCCATGCGTGTCCCGTAGCACGGCTTCTGGCGAATGCTGCCTGTTGTTTTGTATGTCGTCAGAGCCTGCAATTCCTTGCTGGTCGCGCACATTCGCTCAGGACACCCCAGCAAATGTCGGCACTTCACAATAGCACCTGGGCAGGGCGGAGAAGTCCATGCGATCACTCGATCCTTACAAGGGGCCGGGAAAGAGTGCGAAAGGAAAACCGGTACACGAGCCGGGTTACTTCCGGTGTGGCGGAAGCATCGTGCTCACAACACAATACACTCGATGGCACCGGGGTCGGTGGTTTGTTTTGTTGAATGGTAGGAAATCACAATCGAAGGAAAAATGAGCCGTCAGCTCGGGAGAGTACGCTCGGTGGGAGGAGCACTTCTGCCGTAGATCCTCTTCAACTTCGTCCCCTGGATTGAAGGGGACTCCCGCCGTGGAAGGTGCATTCGCTTGCATCGTTCTAACGCCAAACTGCGAGAGCCATAACTAAGACTCGCGAGGAACGAAAACGAAAGAGGCACAATTCCGTTTGACGTCCAGTTTGTGTGGAGTTCGTGTACGCTCTTATTAAAATATCAAATTATCCCTAAAAGCAACGTGGAAGAATGAATGCTTCCACTGCAGTTGACAGTGATGCAATTTGACAGGCGCTAAGTGATCGTAGGGAAAACCATGACGGTTGGAAGGAAAGTAAGGAGCAATAAAGGTGGGCATGAGCTATACTACGCTCGCAGATTAACAGCGGACATATGCTTTTTTGGAAGGCCTTAAAATCTTTGTTAAGGCCACGACATTGACAAAGAACGTGCGCCGTTGAAAGGCGGGGTTCGATTGGGTGATAAATAATCAGGAATTCAACAAATGGTCCTTGATCGGCGCCGAATCTTCAATGTTTTAGACGGAACTCGGGAGCACAAAATCAAGGGCATGTTTTATGATGTTTATTTAAAATTCTAACACTCCCCACAAATTTACTAGGCATCAATTTACTACTCCTCTCGGCATTTAATTATCAGTATTTGAATTAAACCAGCTGTCAGTTTAAAGGATTCATTCATGTGATGATCTTTCTACTAGCTGCAAGGTTGACTTTAACACTTTGAACCAATTGTTTACATACACACACACTCTCTCTCTCTCTCAGTCACACATACACGGTGGTCAACATCGGCCTATTGTTTCGTGCAGAGCTATCAACCCGAGCTGTTGAGACATCAACCTGCCAAGAGGACATCCTTCTCTCGAGCAATCGACCGTCTCAAACACATCCTTCTAGGGCGTAATGGCTGCGAGATATGTTTGTTTGTAGATATTTCGATTGTTCTGAATACTTGGCCACCCGACACCCATGCCTGCCATCCTTTGCGCAATCCTCCCAACCAGTAAATAAAGTCAGAAAAATGGGCACTAATACAAACAGCGTAACAAAAACTGTTGCCATGGTCGAGCCTGCTGGAGTGTGTGTTGACTGTTGCCCCGAAGTTCATCGGCACAGCCGAAGTGTGCAATTGAATTTGTGCTTTGTGCAGCAGGCGGGTGGTCACGCCATAACCGGAATAGGGGTAGGAGCAATTGTGGGGGTTGTGGGGCACTACTCGAAAGGATTGTGATGCATTGCCTTCGGGGAAGCGCGTTGCCCACATGCCCAGCACAGACGGTCGTGACTTCTTCAGCACGTCCATTGTAGGCTCTGCACACAGGACAAACTTAGGCACGTCCCAATGTCTGAGCCCGAGACATGATGGAAGTTGAAGAATTTCACTGCACAAATGCACAATTCTCGAACGATTCTCGTGCAGGAAAAAAGAGAAGTGTTGTGCCCGAGGGTCCGGGCCCTACGACAACATCCCACTTCAAGTAGCAGCTCAGCTGGCTGGAATTTCCCTCTCGAAAGAAGCAGACACAGTCACTGCTTCCAAGTTCCTGCTTACTTGTCCGGTGAATTCTTCATTAATTTTGCATCGTTGGTTGGATTGTTTGCTAGCCTTGGTCAGCAGTGGCGGTGGTGGCAACGGCCGACTGCAGGCGTGGATTGTGCGTCCTTTTGGCAGCCCAGCGCTACGAGGAGAAGTCCTTGGGCATGGGTTGTGTTGAAGTTCTGGATAAGAATTTCTAGGTGGAGGTTTTCGCCTCCGAAACCGAAAGCATCTTTGTTTTGAGACGAATGGTGCGCATCTCCGTACGTGTATTTCCGACATCCGGCAACAGCCGTGCGGACGACGTGCGTCTGATGTAATTCTATCCCACCTTCAACTGTGCCTCCAAGGGCAGAAGGTGGAATATGAGACGACGGTAAAGTGACAGGGTCGCTGTACCGGTGTTGATAGAGTTTGAATTGAGCAATCGGGCGTCATTGTTGTTGTTGAGCAGCAGCGTCTGCTGTGCATCTTGTGCAGTCGGGAGAGTTTCTGCTTCATTACTGTGGCAGCAATATAATGCGAGACAGGTGCTTCCTTCTGAATCGCTGCTCACATAAAGCACACGACCTTCCGGACGACGATCGGAAGGAAGCGTATGTGGCACACGCCAGGTGATTTTTGCTTATTATGGCGTTCCCGAATAGGAATTCAATCGGAAAGCGGGTGAACGGTTCAACTACTTATGCGTTTAACGAGGTTAGGGTTTGGAAGGGAGGTTCATTAAGGGGTTTTCTGTCTTTAGGAACGCTATGAATGGCTTAAGTAAGATATGCCATCAGAGATTTGTTTGCGTCAATAGGTAATTCTATTAAAGGGCGACCGTTATACATTTCTCTTTTCTTTTTGTATAAGTTTTCAATCACTTCGCTATCCTCTTTTGTATAAGCTTTAGATATTTAAAATGTATATATGCCTGCATAACACAAAAACTCTTTAGATTCTCTTTAAAAAAATACTAACCGAAAATAACGAAGAGGAAAGTAGAGGATGCACATATGCATTTGCAGGGCACACTTCTACTTTATCAGAACAGAACCCCCACAGAGAACAAATAATAGTTATAGTGTTTTGATAAGCAGCTACCCCCCTAAAAACACACTTTGCTTTCCTTCCCATAATAAATGCGTTTTTTCCCGACCGTGACAGGACTCGAACCTGCAATCTTCGGATTCGAAGTCCGACGCCTTCTCCATTAGGCCACACGGTCGTATGTGACTGCGTGACGTTATCTTCCATACAAGTCGAAACGCAATCCGCTTGGTTTGTTTGTGCTAGTTTTTCACACTACTTTCTTGGCCCCCGGGGCGTTCGTCACGCATCGCAGAACGTCTCGTTGGGTTTGTCATCGGGTTGTTTTTTATGCGACCGGGACCAATGCAATGCCCTCGGTATTGCGTTTGATTGTGAAACTAACGCATTTCGTTCGATTGCTTTGTGGTGTGCGCTTCTTCTCTGGAGGGAAGGTTTGATGAAACGGATACGGAGCCGGCGGTCTATTAATAGTTGCGTCTGAACCGATCGAAGGTGCAGATCGTTGAATGCAAATTATACACATTTACATGATTAGGCAAAGAAACGGTGATTACATCCAGTGCTAAAAACACACACATACTGGTTGTAATAATTATTGGAAAAAGAAACACATTCAAGCTGTGAAATGTTTAACATAAGCGAATAATAGTCAATAAGTAGCTGTTAATTGGTGAACATCGGGTCTAGCTAAGTTAAATTTTCAATAGCTAAGCTTCAAAATAGAAAAAAATGTAGTGTAAATTAAGAGAAACTATATGAGATCCATTGATGAATGTATCAATGATTCTAACATTTATTTCAGAACTGAAGTTCTTGGTTAGGTTTGATTGCAATCTGGAGATATTGATTTTTCCGTCAGTGGAATAAATTTGCCTAACGAATACTCACTTGGATGGTTCGCTAATAAGGGTGTACACAAGAAAGATTTGTGAAATACCGCAAGAACTTCCATGGAATCCATTCCACTGGCTGCACAAAAGATTGTTCATATTTTCACGCTCCACCGTGCTCTTTTGCCCGTGTACTGATACGGTCGGATTTATCCGAACGAACTTGGCGGTGGAGCTTTGTCCAATCTTTACCCATTTACCGTCACTTTTCCTCTCTTTCCTCGACATGCACAAAAGGGAGGAACTCGTCCTCCACTCGCTTGCCTCGCTCAATGTTGAGCTTTCAGCTTAACACGTAAAACCGTCTTTTTTGCCTTTAGCCGCTCGGTCCGAGGTTGATTCTATTTACTGTTTGCTTAATTTCCCCTTTACATTCCCGGGCCATCTTGCCCGTTTTATATCCAGCACCGGATTCGGATTTGTCAACCCTGACGGGTGGTCTTTTCAAATTAAAATAGCGAACGAGAGCGAATGCTCAAAAAAAGGCACAGCTCACCGTCTTTCGGGGGGCGGCAAACCTACCAACGCTACTCAAGTGTACGATAATGAGCTAACAAGAATATAGCAACCGGCAGCAACCGACCCCGGGTAATGGAGAGGATCCACCTTCCGCGAACCCTGTACATGGACCTGTGGACTTTCGCAGCGGTTCTTTCGCTGCCCGGGAACATTGCCGCCGTGTTTGCTCATCCACTCAGGTCGGTCGGTTTAATAGAAGGCTGGCCTGCGAAAGAGCGAAAGGACGGGACGATGCCGGGTTGTCCTTTTTCGTACTGTGCCCCGCGCGTGCGTCAGGATGTGCAGGAGATGTACCGAGCGACCAACCGAAGACGAGCTGGCGCTGGAACATGCAAGGATTCGGATCAGTGACGTGGCGAAAAATAACGGGGCGTCACCGAAAAAAGGACCTTCCATCGGATTGCTCATGAAGCTGACGATGATGGTATTGATGATGATGATGATGATGATGCTGGGTTGAAGAGGAGGTCAACGCGAAGTGTGCAACATTGGCTCTGTCTTCTTCGCGAAGCACACAAACACACGAACAAGAACTATACACACACACACACACATAACGGCGCATAGCTCAAGGATGGTAAGGACGAAAAAAGGCTACAAGAATCAAAGTGGATGACAGGACACAATGATTCTAGTGCGCCCTTCTCTGTGTACCGCCGTCCGTGTATGTGTGTGCGGCAGTGAGTTTGTGTACATAGAATGTCCTTTTCCATCCCTGGCAGCGGTTAGAGCAGTAGCAGTCCCTTCGGTGTGTCCTTTTTGGGGTGCTTTTTGATGCGCTAGTGTGCGTGTGCCTGTTGGTGGCGGGGTTTCTACTCTCTGCGCAGGCTGCAAATGTCGGCGAATGAGCGGGTCGGGTATGTGTCTGTGATTGGAAGTGCGAGACGGACGGGAAAAGGGTCGGCCACGTCTCAATCTCCGCTAGGGGAGGGGTCTCCAAGGGTTGTAATGCGGCGGGACTAATGCGGCCGAGAAGCCAGCAGCAGTTGCTATTCGTCCTTTTTCCCTCCTGTACTTTTTGTGGCCTGGCAGTGCCATAACTGCCGTGGCTGAACGATTCATGTGCCCTCGGTTACCATCAGAACAGTTTCAACTGCCGAACCGAGTGGAGTAGAGAGCCGAGAGCACATTCGTTCCATAGACGGATCTTGTTGTCGAAACGAATGGATTGAAGATTATCGTATCTTAGCGTATGAAGAGGATTAATTATACAAGTGTATGGTATCGTTATAATGTTTATGAAAAACAGAGTGTATTACAAGCAGCCAGTGTATTGGTGGGGAACTATATCTAGCCAAGTAGCATGTTGTGCAACCAGATGCTGAAAAGATCATCGTTTTTGCTCAAGACATACTATTTAAGTGTTATTTCCCCGTTCGCTCACGTGTGTGTTTCTGTGTGTGTGTATATGATAAGACGCTCATGTGGGTTAGCATAAATTAAGAGCGTACGGAGGAACCGTAAGGACCACTTCTACGATCAATTGAATTAATTTCCTTAATTGAGTTTCCAACTTCCGGTGGTGTTTGTCGGTTGGTTGGCACTTTGGACAAGCGAACGATTTGTCGGGCGAACGGGCCTTGGTCTTTAGCTGTGTACCCGGACAGTAGGGATGCAAAGGCAGAACGAGCTGAGGTGTCAAGTGTATGTGAGCGTGTAAAACAATTGCTGTCGAGTGGGTGCGAAAGAAGGCGTAAATTAAAACCCTCCCGAACTCAACCCGCTACGATGGGAAGACGCTAGTTGATGCTGGTACTCACTGATATCCACTCAGAGGAAAAGTTGGCAGTTGATTGAAGAGTGCGGCTTTTAAACGATTAAGAGACAATTTCCAGCGAGAACAGTTTTACAGGCGATATTGGAGACACTGGTGATAAGCCTATTGTGAGAAGAGAAACCTACCGGACGGAACGGAAGTGATCGCGGGTATTCGCCATCCTTTCCGGTCAACGAGCATTGCATCATGGTTTATTTTGTACGTATTCTCTTCCATCATTAATTAAATACTTATGAATTTTATTTTATTTTAAATTATAAATTATTCACACAACCTCTGTTCAATGTGTGTAGTTAGCTGCTATCAAAACGATGGATAAATATTTGCAACCCATTGGAATTTTGTACCGCATTGGTAAAAAAACAGTAGCAAGCCGATGATTTCCATTGCAAAAATAGTAAAAACAGTGAATATATTGCATACCTTTACTCGCATATATCCTTACGCGAGTACTAAGTTTGGAGTTTTAGAAGGATTTCATTAATTTCAAGCTGTTTTACCCTGTTTGAGCTGATCTAATTAGTTGATTTAACATATTACGTAACATTAATAATCTTTGACTGCGCTTAAAAAGTACGAAAAAGATGTTAAATGGCTTAAAGGCTGTCAAACTCTCAACCCTTGTAAAACTTCACTATGGCACGTTCGTTATGCAATGTTTGCAAAATAGTTGGAAAACATTAAAACAATATTGAATCGAGATGAGTATGAGAATACTCACACGGAGGGTTTGCTCGCATACAATGGGCTTCTGAAATCAATGGCCAATTTGGTGGCGAGACTGTGTTTAAATTTCACTGTATTGAAGGAATTTCCCCCTTGTTCCGAATTCCCACTAATGAAGGGAGCATGGTAATGGATTCTTTAGAACCATTGAAGCCGAATTAGTGTGTTTGGAAAACAAAGTAAAACAAACAGCTGCGCGGACTGGCAACACCGGGAAGCATTATTAGAATGAATTGTTTTACCCGATCTGTGCCCTGTTGTTGGTAAAACATAATTAATATCGGTCGAAGAATACATCCCCCAGAATGGGGCGGGATGCACATTCCGATGGGCGTAGAATGCGTTGGGCATTGTTTTTAGTGAAAGACAAGGTTCGAACCTCAGGACGCGATTGTCCAATCAATCACTGCACCGTGAGGTCACGCAGTGTGCTGGTGAATTGGTATAACATATCTAACGTTTCCATTGTTTTGTGCCACCTTCATTCGCAGAGTCCCCGTGGTATGCAGGAACCGTGTAGCCCACCAGGAATACCGCTGACAGCGAAGAGTCCCACGATGGAAGGCGCCGTACCGGATGCAGAGTCCGCTACGGATACGGAACGGCACAATATCCCTAGTCCTCATGAGACCGTTACCACCGTTACGAGTGCGGCTTCCAGCATCAGTGTGGCCGAAAGTATGCACTCGGTAGTCAATCGGCCGGCGGCTAAAATTCAACGACCCAGCGGTGGTACGTTAAAGTTTTCCATCGCCAATATTATGGGACAGGCTGAGGAGGAGGAGCAGGAGGAGGAGGAGGTGCGGCGCGATCGCGCGGATGACGATCACGAGGAGGATGAGGAGGAGGACGAGATGGATGAGGATGTGGAGGAGGATGATGAGGATGCGGTGGTTGATGTGGCGAGTGATGACGACACGATTGAACTGTCGATGACGTCCCCTGGCAGTAGTAGCCTGTTCCGGAAGCGACGCCATGTTAGTCATGAGAAGTCAATGAGTCCGGTGTCTGCTGCAGGTTCAAGTCCTTGCTATGAACCACCGTCAACGGTGGTTAGCTCTGTGGCGGAAGCATACGATTCCGCGTTCAAGAAGTATGTCCCAAACTCGATGCATCAGTTCGTGGCCAGTAATCGTCATCAGGAGCTTCTGAGCCAATACCCGCTATTGTACTATCCGGGACAGTTGATGTGTGCAGCGGCACAGTACGCAGCTCTAACACACCAACATCATCAGCAACAGCAACAGCAACAACAGCAGCACCATCACCATCATCATCATCATCACGCGGCGGCTGTTGCGGCGCTACATCCATACGGTACCCCTGGACGTCTGCACAGTCCCACACTATCACCACCACCGCCAGGAGCAGGACTTCAGACAGCCAGTTCCGCAGTTCAGGCACCGGGTGTACACGGACATGGGGCGATAAACGGACGCCACTTACATGGAGGTTCTCATGGACACCATCAGCTGCTGTCTGCTGCTGCGGCTGCCGCAGCTGCAGCAGCTGCCGCCGCCGCAAACCACAGCAAACCGAGCGCGAAACGGGCCAATCTGAATCTATCCGCCAGCAGTACCTGTTCGTCGGTGAGTTCCAGCGGTAGTTCTGTGGGAGGTTCTCCCGGCGGTAGTGGTCCCGATGGTTCGCCCACCTCAGCGGCAGCGGCAGCGGCAATGGCGGCCAAGCAGAAAACGTTCGCCTGTCCCGAGTGTGGAAAGGTGTTCAATGCGCACTACAATCTCACCCGCCACATGCCAGTTCACACGGGCGCGCGGCCATTTATTTGCAAAATCTGCGGCAAAGGCTTCCGGCAGGCGTCGACCCTCTGTCGGCACAAGATCATTCACACCTCGGAAAAGCCACACAAGTGTCAGACGTGCGGCAAGGCCTTCAATCGCTCGTCCACGCTAAACACGCACACACGGATCCATGCGGGATACAAGCCGTACATCTGCGAGTACTGTGGCAAGGGGTTCCATCAGAAGGGTAACTACAAGAACCACAAGCTGACGCACAGTGGCGATAAGGCGTACAAGTGCACGATCTGCAACAAGGCGTTTCACCAGATATACAACCTGACCTTCCACATGCACACCCACAACGACAAGAAGCCGTTCACGTGCAAGATCTGTGCCAAGGGCTTCTGTCGGAACTTTGATCTGAAGAAGCACATGAGGAAGCTGCACGACGTGAGTCTTGGTGGTGGCCACAAACGGTCGAGAAGTTGTGGAACTCCGCAGCATCATCGAGGCGCCTCACTGGACGTGCCCAATCAGCATTCGGTGTCCAGATCTCCTGGACATCAACATCCATCCTTACCACCACCTCCGCCACCACCACCACAACTACCGCCTTCGGCTTCCTCCACCACTCCAGCAATGCCCAACACGGAGAGTACTCCGGCCGTAACGAGTTCGCCCTCCAGTCACCACCATTCGTCCCAGCCACATCTTCACCATCCGCTTCATCTGCACGGATCCGCCCTGCCGCATGTACCACCGCATCCACACGGTCACATCGGCGTTGGTCCGACCGGGGAGTTACAGTCTCGCTCGTCTCCCGTACCGTGGTCCAGTGCATCCTCACTAGCCGCACTACATCACACCGCCGTCGCTGCGGCTGCAATGCGCAACGGAGTGACAGACTACGGCAGTCCCTTTCTCATGCCGACAGGGCGTCACCATCAGCGGTTAGCAGCGGCAGCAGCCGTCACCGACAGTCCCTTCATCGGTAAGGTGTTCTGACAGAAGTACTACCAGCATACGGGCATGAGTTTCGGTGGGTTGTCACCAGTCCAGTCTCCACAGTCGACCGCAGCGTCTGCGGCCATCACTGTCACGGCAGTGGCATCGGCCGTCGCACCCTAAGTTCGACCTCACCGGAGAGCTTCCTTTGTCCAGATCTTCGCCGTTAGGCGAAGTGTTCGGATCGAAGGCGAAGTGTTCGATGGGCAGGGGTGTAGTTAGATTTAGTAGATGAAGTGTGCAATAGGCGAGAGAGACGGTACACGCCAGAGTGATTTGATTTGAGTAGTGAATTAGATACGATGCAAATGGAGCAACACAGGACCTTTTTGGTGTTGCCAGCAAAAAAAAAAACCGCGTCAGGCACCGGTGTACCTAGGCCGAAGTGTTTAGTTTGTAAGCCACGGTGATAGCAATAATCATGCCGCATTAGGAATTTAAGCTGTAGCGTTTCGTGTACATTTGCCGCTGTCGTCGCTGAGGTAGACCGATCGCAGGATCGACTAGGGAAGAGGCTAGCGGGAAATAGGAGTGATGCGGCGAATTAATGGAATTAATACGTTGATCGATATTATTAATATAATTATATACAGTATATATAAATGAAGAAGACTAAATAAATCACACGCATCGAGAAATTTGGTGAAGAATTATGAGAGAAATCATGAGTTTATTGTTGTACTGTTTTATTGGTTTCAAATGGTAAGTTAATAACAGTGGAAGATCGCTAAGGGTCAAATGTACTTTCATCAATGAGGAGAAATTGCTCTCGGGGTCGCGTACTCTCGATAGCGACAAACTTTACAACAATTCTATTACTGTTTGGACATATTTGGAGACAATATTTTTCTTCTTGGCATAACGACCTATTCAGTCATGGCTGCCATTTCCGGCTGACTAGACTTATATCAAGTCAGTTCATGATTTTGCATAGTCAGTCCATGCTACGGGGGGACGGTCAGGATTGGATTTGGTTTCGGCCCTCGGACACCACTGGGCCGTGGTGATAAACTTCATTATACTTTGTATAACTTGTTTATATTTACTCTTTTCCGGTGATATTTAAAACTCGCTAAAGTATATCGAAGCACAGTTATAAATATGATAAAGGAATTTTAAACTAGAATCAATTCTTACATCAAATATAATAAAAAAAAACGCATTTCCTACCGTGATGAAGATGAGAATAGTATTCAAATACAGAAAGAAACAGTATGAAATAGGAAAGTGACAAAGGTTTTGTAAATACAAACAAAAAAAGATAGATTAACTAGATCGTCAGAAACAAATTATCGTTATTAGTAGACTTTATTTTTATTATTTTAGACATTGTTATTATGTTAAATTTGTCCTAATTCCATATTACAGTAACAAATGAATTGCTTTTTAATTTATCGTTATTTGTACTCATGTTCAACATTCAATCTAATTGCTTGTAGTGGATTCAATATCCATCATATTTACCTACATAATCTTATGCTATAGGAAATGTGTTCACATAAATCAAAAACAGAGCGAAAATATTAAACCAAAAGTTTCCCAAAAACTATTATACCTAATGCACTGTCCATGGTAACTGAATGCCGAACATTCTCTGCCCCATGCTGCCAACGACCCAATATCGAGCTGCGACATGATTGATTTTGCCGGAATGTTTGCAATTTAATAGCGAATAAATCAATACGGCAACTGACGATCCACCAGCAACGTTTATCATTCCATCGTATGAAATATGTTTGTCAATAATATTTTACGTCCTTCGGGGAGGCTCGGGGAAACGGGAAAGGCTCTAGTGCAGTCGAGGAATAGCATATGGAAGCACAAAACTTCAATTGCGATACTATTTATTTGTAACGAAGTCATGCAATCTCGCTGGTTGTTTACTAGCTGCAAGGTAGAAAATGCTTTACAAAAAGCAACAATAAGGATCACGACAAATAAAAAGCATCAACAGAAAATCAACTCGGTCTGGTAAGGCGGTATTTACTTTACATTCCACGGGTTTGTTTGTAAGTGGAAACTTCAGGTAGCTACGTGTGAGCTAAAACCATTTAAAAATGGCTCATGTCTTGAAAATGCCATTGATATTAGTTCCAGGAAAATGGAGTCTTCAACAAATTTTTACATTCACCATGAAAGTACACAACAAAACAGACCCATCGATGCAACGACGAAATCGGATTATCCTTCAGAACAGGAGGAGATACACACAGACACAAAATTGGTGTGAAACAAAATGGATGTCATCATTGGGAAAGCTTTTCCCCAATATTGCTCGGCACAGGTAGAAAAATAAGTTCCCTGCGGTTGGTGCAGTTTTCGGTCGGGCTTTCGACGTAATCTGTGCGCCGAACGAGTGTTGCATTCGGTAGCAAAATTGCACAGCTGCCGTCCAGTTTCAAGCGACCGAAATAGTGGACAGGAGATTACTGGATGCTTGCATGGGATTGCACACATATGGAGGAACATTCTTCATTCATGGAGGGTACGTGATGCGAAAGGATAATCCATCCAATTCGGACAAGTTTCTACATTGAACAGTACACGGTAGATAACTATAACAGTTAGTGATCCTTTTTTTTTGTTAGTTCCAAATTGAGATACAGGTAATTCTTCTGAATATGGTTGATATTAGCAACAGAGTTCCTAAAATGTTTCCAGAAACAGATCTCATAGTCTTGTGGCAATACTCATACTAAGATCCTGTCAAGCTAACTCGCCTACTTGGGTCCATTTGAATGACAATTTATCGCATTTGATAGTCTTTGTCTACCTTCCCTACTGATCTATGTTTATATTTTATTTGAATTATTTACAAGAACTCAAGGGCCCAGACTTGAACCCAGATCGAGCGTGTTGGTAAGTCCTGTGCAATATGACTAACTCCATCTGCTCTCTTCCATCGAAATCGAACATCTATAATCAATAGATCTGTCGATATCGTCCAATGCGGATGGGACATTCTCCCAGCGGTGGAAGAACAACACATGCTTAAACCGAGTGTAATCCATCCGTACAGCTTAATTGTTCGATTCCGATTTGAAAGAATTACCCGAACAAGGAAAAAAATAAATCCGCTCGTCCGTACCGTGCCGGAGCTTGTTACTTACAGCGACCACAATCGTGTGAGGCTGTACGATGTTAATATCCTTCGGAATAGGGTATAGAACATGCTGATGTTAAACGTCATACTGCAGGGCTGGTATTCGTACCATCTTTGGAATGTACAGTGTGCGTCGAAAGCTTCCATATCCTTAACTCCTTTGTGTGTTCGGCTCTTTCAATGGCTCCGTGTTCGGAAGCATACATTCCCTTTGGCTTTCGGAAAGATCATTCAGGTGTGGGAGGATTTAAGCTTCCGAAAGGGACTCGTGGAAGCACAGACACACACACACGTGCAACGCATGGACGGATGGATGGTTCCGTAAATTGATGTTGTGATTGTTTTATGCGATCTTAATCCGGCCGCCACACAATGGTTAAGATCATTAGAGGCTATTAGAAGCCGGCAAAATTATCCCAAAATATTTGCACACACACCGTAGGCCGGAGGCTGGAGCACGTTTGACCGGCGTGTTGTTAGGATAGGTTTCTCTGTTTGTAGCTGCATGCTTTATTTGTGGTCCTTGTTTCCGTGTTGTTTGTTTTGTGTTTGCCAGCAGGGAAACATACTTTTTCCGCATTGTTTGTCGGTATGGTCAGAAGGATGGTTTGGGATGGACGTAAAATATGGACATGGAAACGATTCGAGACGGATATCCGTGAAACAAGAACACCATTGCCGGTGCGGGAGAGGATGATCTTGATCGAGATGATCTTCCGTGTTGAGGTGTATTTTTTCGTGGAAGGACTTTTTTCACAGCTTTGGTGTGGTTTTCCGTGAGTTGTAAGGTTGGTCCGATTTTGTAAGAACTTCCCTGCTTGCACCGCTCGCTTAATTGTTTGATTGTTATCATACCGACGGGTATAAAGAGATTAAATACACAAATCGAATATGTGGCTTTGTAAAAAAAATGTGTCGGAAGCTTGTTAAGGAATTTGAAAAAACGAAATAACATATGTCATCATAGAGCAGGAAAGGAATCCTCTAGTAAAGTAGACGAAATGAACCGAGATGGAGATAAAGAAAAATTTTAAGTGTGCGTCTTATTTACAGAGAAAAATCAAATAACTTCGTGAAAAATGTTATCTTTTTTGTTATGTTTCTTAAAGTCTCAAAGTAAATAGAATAGCAGACAAATTCATTTTTTTTATGAAACGGTCCTTACTTTTCAATCCATACTGCGTGAACTAATGAGATACAATTAAATCCCATTTGATAAGGCCAAAAGAATGGAAATCCTTCTACCCCTTTTAGCTCGTTATTGAAACAGATTACACTACCGGTGTCCCTTGCTATCTTTCAACACCCGCAATGCATTGCTATTTGTGTTCTCTCCCCTTTGCACAGTGGAAAGACACGTGTAGCCGTTCACAGGTGTAATTCTAGCGTTAGATCAATTATTAATCTACTCATAGACACTTAGTTGTACTGAAAAAACTGTCACAAATCATGCACCCCGTAACCCGTAGACAACGCCGAACAACACCGAGCGTATTCCGTGTTCTTGCGATCGCTTTCGATTGTTCTCGTATTATAAACGTCGGAGCGGATTTCTCACCTGGGTGCACACCGGAACAGCATTCATGTTCGTTCAACGACATCGATGCATCGTATAACCAGGCGTAAGGTTCAGAGCAGCAGTAGGAAGTACTGCAAATGGTGCCCCGGAACCGGGGACAGGCGGTTTGTTCGAGATTGATGAAATTATTGAAATATTTCACACTTACTCAGCATGCGGGCGAGGCTAGTAGGGGAAAGCTGACAGGAGTTCGGGTCAGCGAGAATATATCCTCACAGGCGCGATTCCTTTCCCAGTTTTCAGTTTTCCCGAGGTAGCGAAAATGCGGTGGCATTGGGGGAAAATCGTTTTCGAATTACATCGCACGGTTCAACACCACCGCTGAATGGGCGGATTATATGGACGAAATGTGCCCATTCCCTTTGGCCGATCGGGAGACGAGTGGGAGAAGCAACGGAAATAGGCGGAGGTCCTTGCAACGTTCATGCCAGCTTACGCCATTGTTCACTTCGCTCCGCTAGACATTCGGTGACGCTGTCCGTAGTGCAGCCTTGGACAGCGACCTATGGTAGATTGTGTGCTAGATCGAACGTCGAACATCGGCAGTGGCATGTCCTTTTGCTGGGAGGTTAGAATGTGAAGATTCTCGGTTGCCAGGTGGACCGAATTCAATAGACGGACTTCGGGAGGGGAGGGATGTCCATACACAATGGTGACACATCGTGCAGCATTTCCCATGCGCATAACTGCTGGCCGGTGATTGTTTTGCTATTACCCGGGACGAGCGATTTCAAGACAAAGACAATTCTTGGGTCATTGCAGGGAGAATGCAGAAGGTTCAATTTAATTGGGATCATGTGTGTTGCACAATTCCAACCCTTGAACCGACCATGAGGAAGCAACCATTAGTGGGAGCTTTCCCGGAGAAGTTGCTCTATTTGAACAATCGCATTGCAACCAAGCGACGAACGCTGTATCAATGTGCTCTATTTACAAATCGGTGAGAAGTTGGAATATTAGTATTACTAACGATATTTTTTTACTGAAAAGTATTTAAGTGATTTGTTGTGTTAAAATAAGGATGTCGTCTTTTTAATTCCCCAGTTGTTATATAGGAAGCTGTTTCGATGTTATGGCTTACATTATTATGAAGAAATGATTAATTATTTATTATTTTACAAGATTACTAAACAAAATCATCCAAGCGCCCTCTCGCGGATTTTTGACAAACTGTCACTTTTAGCCTAGCCTACTATGTGCGTTCTAATGATAAAAATATGACAAAAGCACTATTTTAGACATGGAGTATGTCATACTTGGAGGTATTGGACTTAAGCGCCTTCTTGTGGGAAAATTGAAAATAATTTAAGTTGTATAATTTAAAGTCGCCTAGTAGAATCATGTCACCAAGACAGCTAATCTTAAAGTTCGTGGCTACATATTATGTCTTTTCATGTGTATAATAACACATAATATTCCCAAGTTCTCACGAAGATGAAATTTCAGCTTTTAAAATATAGATCAGAGAAGCAATCTACCTTGAAGTCCACACGCAGCGGAGATAACAGTGAAAACCGTCCAACTTCAAACGCGACCACTTTGCTATCAAAGAAAGCAATCATTAGACATTACTTTCGTTAGAATCCACTCGCTACAATCCTGTTTGGCCCGTCCCTCAACGGGTGGTACAATCGTCTTCAAAGACCACCGTATCAGTTCCCAACGATCACATTAAAGAAACTTTCTGGATGCTCAGGTGGTTACCGCTTCCTTCCAAAACAGGACACAGTATGATCGGTTTTGCTTCTATCAAAACCGTAGCTCTAAGCATTCAAATGCATCAAAGCTTCAACGCAGCAGCGCTACAAACGATCGTGCACCTTCACCCAGTCGGAGATGTTTCATTTGATAATGCTGTTGACTTTTGGGGCCAAGCGCTCGACACGCAGCAGAAGCGACCACTGCATTTGCATTTGCAGCTACGAATTTTATTTGCGCTTAGTGTTTTGGATTGTGTGTATGTGAAATGGTGGAAGAAAAAAGCAGCAGGAAATACTTGAGAAAAGATCAAAGTAAAAATGCAAATACGCGCAAGCCAACCACTCGTGGAATGGTGAAAGGGTGGACGAACGGGGGAAGGCCACTTTCAAGTGGAAAACCTGCCATCGTACTCGTAGGGGGCGTAAAAAAAAGCATACGCATCGGCGTTTGTGCGGAGATGCGCTCCTATCTTTGCGGTCGGTATCCGGTGCCGGTGCTGAATGACACTCGACACAGCCTCCGGGTAGTCGGTTCGAGGGCGTCATTCAGTTCGCCCTGTTGACCGGACCGGCGTGTTTGATTGGTTGGGAAGGGAATGGAAGCGTAGGGAAGGAAGGAAATATGGAAATTTAAAAGCATCAGTTATTTTTCCAGCACACTTAAGCCCGATCGGTGGATAAGCATGGGGATGATTATGAGTATTATTATCGTTATTATTTTACGCCCATGATACTGGCCTCCTCGCCCTAGAGTCCCTTACTTTCTTCACGTGTTGTGATGTTCCAAGTTTGAATTTATTCCAGATCCAGGAGTCCTTTAATGGCGAGTTCCGTTAAATAAACATCGCATGAAGGATGTAAACAATTCGTTAGCAAACTATTCGCACAACAAGTGCATCCAAAATCGCAACCAGTCTTGGTGGCGTTCACGTAATCATGAAAGGATATTTATCATGTCGAGTGCATTTGTCGAGGAGTGGTACGTTATTAATTACAATATACCACTCGCTTTGATGTCGATTGTTGTTTGCTGTATGGCAACACAGGAACAGGAAGCGAGAAGCAAAAAAAAAAAAACAACAACACGCGGAAGTGGATCAGTCCCGTCGATGAGCAGTCCCATATCCAATCGACATAATTATTACTACGCGCCTCAGCTGTTGAATGTGATTTATGTCCTTTTCTTCCCCTTGCCTCTGTGTGGTGATGATTATTATGATTTCCTGGCCTTTTATTTCGTTCGTTCGATTTCTGTCATTACTATGGCCATTATGGCTGAGACACGGCGAGCAGAGAAAATGAAAATCAAAGCAGAGCTGGTGAAGACGATGACGCTCGTTCGTTAAAAAGATGCTCCTCCAGCAGACTCTGAAGAGGAGGATTTTTCACCCATCCACGCTGATCCTAGATCACGGCACACGGGACAGTAGTGCCACTTAGTAAAATCAAGTGTGCGTGATGAAGTCCGGTTCCCATTCCGTCCTCCCTGGTTAGACCGGGTGTTTCTGCTCGAGTGTCGATAACCAATCGGGGGAGAAATTTCTTCGAGACACACACAGACAACAATACACGGTTCTCGAAGTTTATCCGGTTCTTTATTGTTTGACAAAGATCGATCCGGCGTTTTCTCCTTGTTCACTTAATAAAAATCGGGTGTTGGATGGATCGGTTGCTTGTCGCGCCTGTGGAAGCCATTGTTCGGCACTGTTCCATTCTTTTTCATGTTCCGTCGAGGACACTGTCGATGGCTAATCGAACTGTTTGGCCGATTGAAGTCATTGTTAGATGCATCAAACGATTTCTCGCACGAATCATGCTTTACAATTTTACTTGGGGTTTTTTTTTGTGAATCGTGGGTTGATTTATGGCGTTAAGGGATTGTGATAATAAATTATTTGTTTTTGAATTTTAAAATAACTGAAGATGTCAGTTAAAACAGGCAAGCGTTTCAGGCTACAGGACATGGAAGTTTCAGAGAAAACAATCTATTGAGTTCTCGATTTGAACAGGAGAGTAATGGAATATGGACGAGTAATGGACAACTTTTTGCAAAGCTCGTCTCTTGGTTACAACACTGGAATAAGTCATTTAGTAGACAAAAGCTTCTGACACAGTATCGACACTGAAAGGATTTGTTCTGTGTAATGGTAAATAGGAGAACTCTAACGACATTTCCCAAATCTGAATATATGTTCAATGATCGTCTACGATGCGATCGCTGCGTGGTCGCAGAATATTTGTGTAAATGTCTTGCGAATGCTGTGGGTTTTCATATACTTAACTTTAGCTATTCAGGAAGCCATGTTCTGCGTGATGAGAATATATTAGTAGTTTAGTCCGTCCACATCATGACCATATTAGGCCTGTGAGACGTACTTATATCTCCTTTCTAAAGGTTGTCATCCTGGTCACTGCACCAAATTGAAATTGTTTCTAGTCAATGAAAATCTCGGCAAAACCAATTCTTTACAAGCTTGCCTAACGCTGATAAAGGAAAGTTCTAATTAAGAAACATATTTAAAACTTCCTTTTACCGAAGTTCAACCTAAGCGAACGAACCTAATGTAATTATAACCTCAAACGTCCAGTCAACCATACCGAATGGTGAAAATTTCTAATCTCGCACGAAAGGTCAGCCCACGAAATCAAGAGTAGAAGATGAACACCTTTTTCTTCACTGACCAAATAGTACACCGTTTAATCTGTTGGCAAAACATTTCTTCCGAAACAACAACGGTGTTTGTATGCGAAGAGTCAAAGCGTCCTCCACTGGGTCACAGGTTGGTTTCTCCAGCAAGAAGAAATACGATACTTTACCATTCTCCCACGGTGGAGGAAGAAAGTAAGCTAGACGAACCCTACCAACGATGCGTTCTTCTTGAGCTGACGAGAAGTTGCGCCAACGTATTTAGCGTCCGGTCGATGCGCTTGATCGGTGCAACTTTTCAAACACATTTTCACTGAACCGGATCAAATGCGAACGAAGGTTTTGTCCATTGTTTTCGCGCTCCGCTCGCTGATGTAACGGTGGGATTAACCTTCGCTGTCTGTGCCTTTATCCTATTGAATGCAACCCGATTGAAGGATGTAATGCCGACAAAAAAGGAGAGTTCTTTCTTGCAATAGAAGAAAGATTTGGTAAAAAGAAACGATGGTTAGAAGTGGTATGAACTAATGAAAGGAAAATGTGATGAAAGTTGTTGCTTTCACATTGTACTCCGGTTGCACAATTGCATCATCAGCAGTAAGGAACTGTCTGTCCTGGACCGATGTTGCTTTTTCTTCGGAAAGCTGCAATTGCAATTATGAGCCTAACAAACTGCAAAGTTTTGTCCACTTGAGTTTTGGGTGAATGGTTGAAAAAAACCATTTGGCCAACTTCATCTGTCTAATGGTGGATTCGAATTTTGAAAGCAAGAAAAAAAGGAGTTCTTGAAGACTTGCATTCTTGATCTTGCAAGATGTGCTATTTTGTTGTTACTCAGAAAGTATCCCGTGGATTTAGTTTGAAGTGGGGATTTTTTTACCCATAAAAAGCTCCAACCAGTTGTCCAATGAACATTCGAAGTGAAAGCAATGGTAAGATGCGCATTACGTAAAATTATTGATTCGCAAATTTACAATTTTGAGTCAGTTAAGATCATTAAACACACATTGTCCTTAACTTTCTTGCCTTATCAATCGGGGAGGCAAGGTAAATAGCCTATCCGTACGCACATAAGACACGATTGCTTCTCCAAAAAGTCCCCGAAAATGTGCCAAACTTTGTGACGGGGAAAATAATCTCCGGAAAAGTTAAAGTCTCAAACACCACGCCCACGACCACAATGATACATGCCTGGTGCAGGGGTGCAAGTGGTGGACGAAAGGCCACCACACACCCGGACCCGGACTGACTCCCCAGTTTTCTCCCCGTTCACAGAAAAGTCTTTCTTTTCCCTAGCGTACAAAATCATCCAACTCGTCGAGTGAAACGAGCGTGAAAGCAAGAGTGAGAGAAAGAGACGTTCGATTCATAATTCATATTTCAGCGACCGGGTATATCCTTTTCCGTCACCCCATCTAGCGAGCGGGAAAATCCTGGTATATTTATCATTCCAGCATTTAGCAAAAGAGAGAGAGATAGAGGGTTAGAGAGAGAGAGAGAGAGAAGATAAAGGGAGAGAGCGATAGCATACACTAGAAAGGGAAATTTGGAAAAACAGCAAAGCAATGCGAAGCAGTAGCGATAGCAACCACCGTTCGAGTGCTTGGACCATCGAAAATATTTTGACTTCTTTCGTAAAGTGCGTTTTGCGCATTGAAATGTGTCCATTTCGTGTGCGTGAATAATTGTACCAAACTTTTAACGATTATTTTATTTTCGGACCGATTAATTGATACCCAATTGGAAGGTGGAGAAATTAATAGGAAAAATATTCCTATTTAGTTTCCCGGAAAATCATGCTGATGAGATCAAGGAGCAATTAATGAATAATTACTATGAAATTTTTAAAGAATAAGAAGCATACTTGTATATTGGTCAAATTTTGGGTAACTGATTATTGTTAAATCAAAGTAATTGATTCATATTTGAATGTATTAAACTTTTGCAATATGTAATCAAATGAAATCAAGCGTTCTACTGTTTTAATCTTTGTAATGTATTTTTGTTTAACATTTTTAATATTCCTTACTATTTTTGTTAACACACTCATCAATTTGTGGAATCTTTATTGGTAAGATATTTCAATATTACGTACCGTTTCATCGTTAACAAATATATTCATTCGTAAGGGCGTAATCTCTTCCACCCCCAATGGCCGTGGGTTTTTTGTATTGTTTTGTTTGCCCAACATCAAAACGTGTCGGATTGGGATAAATGATGGATATCGTGCAGGAGAACACACTTTTGTACACCATTTGCGTTCATTTTTCATTATGATATTCTCGCGCAAGCTTACAAAATTGTCCGCCGTTGCTTCCCGATGCGCGTTATGGCATTCAAAATAAAAAAAGAGAAAAAAAGGTGAAGTAAACCCTTCTCATTGATGGAATGTTCACGTCCTCAACATTGAGCAAGACCAGATTCATCCCTTTACATTTTCCATAGTCGCCAACGGACAAACCTCCATTTTTCCCCTCGGCAAAGAGCGACTCGAAATGAAATGGAATCGTAGCAGGCACCGGTGTGGAAATGTACTTTATAATCGCGACAACAAGTGGCTAGACACACACACACACACACACACATATGGTTAGTAGGCGCAGTGGATTAGTGTGATGAGATCGAATGGGGAGGCCTGGGCGTGCTTTTCACCGTATTTTTCTCGCCATTTTCACCGGAGGTTTTTTTTTGCATGGAGGCGACGCATTCCGAATGCAAAAACCTCAGTAATGAATCCTAAAGCAAAAGCAGCCACACACCACGCGGGCGGATAAAGTGGGAAATGGGGATGTTTTCTTTTTGTGTACCGGTGCAATTATTTCCACTTTAGTATTCATTGCTTCAATCCATCTCGGTTTGTAACTGCTCCACCTATTTCACCCGTTCGTGGTGTTCGTGTTTGGGGGGCGGATGGTTTGGAGAAAAATGCCACCCTTTCCCCTCGCTTTTCTTTTTCCCAACTAGCGAGTTCTTCCCGGTTCTTCTTTTTGTGTTATTTCATAGCTCCCGGGACTGATGTTTTATTCTGTGGGTCACAATTGTGGAATTTCCCCCCTTTTTTCCTGTCTGTCCTGTCTTGTCCTACCACCCCGTACCCATTCCCACTTGGGCGAAGCGTGTAAATACGAATTTGTGAAAGTGTGCAAATTTGTGTGGCGATCATAAATATTAATAAGAAAATGATTGTTTCATTAGGACGCCATCGTGCGGGCGCGCATTTAGTCCCGCAAACACTAACGAGAAGCAGTTCCGTTCCCCCCTACAGTATGAATGATTGGGAAGACTCAGGGATGGAAAGACATGCATGGCCCTGATACATACTTATCAGAGTTTGCAATTATTGAAAAACAAAACGCGACATAATTGTGGCAATGCGTGCGATAGTTAGTGCTTGGTGAGATACAAAGTGATATTGAAAGCGATATTGGCACATAAACGAATGAAAGGAATCTATTGAAAAGGAACATGGTAAGGGAGAAGTAAACATAATGTTGAACAAGTAAAAGGTTATAAACATGATCTTTACTCACAGAAGCGGAATGGAAAACTTGAGTTCGAATAATAAATGAGTGTTTTTCCTGATTATGTTCAAACATCAGCTACGAATTGATTGGGTGTAATCAATAAATAATGTTTTTTAATTAGGACCATGCATAACAGTGTTCAACTTCTCAGTAATGTTTCTTATAACAAAAGTCGTAAGTGATAAATTTTTTGTAATCTTAAACCTTGCTTTAGATAAACTTTAAATGAAATTTTAAAAAATTGGTTTTAATTATGATAAATATACTCACTTTTGAATAGCAATGCGTAAATTTCACTGTGAAGAACCATCTGAAGATGATAAGGTAAAATAAATAGTTGTAAGAAGTACTAAGACTAATTATTGCTTTACATAAACTTATTTGAACAGAAAGGAGTTCAAAATAATTTGATAGGTATTATTTAGTTTCTCAGTAAGTAGTTCACATCCTTCCCAGCATATGGCGATTGGCACTCAATGTCCCACTTATCTGATTATCACACACCATTAATCTATTACCTTTACACATGAATGGATGTGAAACCAATGAGGCATACATTCATCTTACCTTCTAGGTATGCAAATCCCCTGCCGAACAAACTAAAGAAAGCTTCGTATACATGTCGTACTTAGCGTCGTACATCCTCCCTCTAATCCCTCCCGTACGGAAAGGCCGCTTGTGATATTTTCCATTTCCGACACGCGGTGGTCCTTAAAGCTTTGAACCTACGATGAAGCCACGCGCTAATGAGTGGGTGGAGAATAGCATTAAAACATAATTAAGTCGAATTATCCTGCTCGAAAGATCCTGCCCGGAGCGTTGTATGCAAACCCAAAAGAAAAGATGTACCAGAAAAGAAGCCGACCGACCTGAGGTACATTGTGTGCGTATGCCGTATCCGAGAGTTTGCTTGCTGTTTGCCTTACGGAAGCTGTTGTGACCAAGGATTATCAATATTTGCATTTACCAATAAGAAAACAATTGGTAGCGACAAGTTGGTGGAACATTTAGGTGATGCTGGGACCGAAAACGGCGACAGATTCCTGTGGTGTGTTTTACCATTGTGCGAAGGAATTGTGTTTCTTCCCAGGTCACCGGGTGGAACTTGTTCTCACGAAAGCAAATGGGAAGGTACGAGCCTTTGCTTGATTTTTTAAGGGATGTACATGAACAAAATAATGCAATGCAATAAGAGGATCTCGTCCAGCAAGCGGAAGCCAGCACAACAACAAAAAAAAACGAAGGCAACGGAAGCAATCAATAGTTTGCTTGTTCCGGCGATTAGCGCTCCGTGTCGGTGATGTCAGATGGCGGGAAAAGTGTTTGAAAACATTTTTAGATTCAATGATGAGACGCTTCAAAGGACCGGTTTATGGAGGCTAATGAGTGGATTAGTGGCAGGGCATGTTTTGTGGACATTCGTTTTCGTGTTGCTATGGTTACTTGCTTTACAGCCTTCTTAACGTCTTTCGTTGGTAGTGCTCTACATTCTTACGCTTTCATTTCCTTTTCATTTTTTCATATTTATTTTCAAATGTTTTCTTAAATAAAAAGAATCTTATAACTGATATAAACAAAAGTTAACTAGACAAATTGATGAGTTTATATGTTTTTCAAGGACAAATAATGAAGCCACCAACTGGTGTAGCACTCTGCTCTAAGGATTCCTTCTAATTATTATGTCACCTAAACTAATCCTTCGCTATCTACCGAAAACTGGGCACGAGTCCATCAATGATAACAATCTAATGTAAACAAATCGCAACCATGCCACAATATCCGGTTTTCATTAACCGATTGGCACACTTCCACTGTTTGCTTGCGGAAACCATCGAAATGACGATTGAAAAAGAAACCAAACGAACGTTATAAAAAAGATGGCAATTGCATCGCGACAGGATCGGATGCATCTCGCGCGTCGGTTGCGGAAAGAAGAAGGGTACGCAAGCCAATACGCAACTACACACTCTACAAACCACAAACGAACGACTCGGTGACAAACGGTCGCGTTAGTGGTAAAGCTTTTGCGCAAACAATTTCACCCATGATCGGGATTCATGAGCCGTGTCCGGGAAAAGCGTAGATGGCTTTGGTGACATTAAATCCGTTGCACAAATACAGACAGTTCATCGTGCGGTCATCAGCATGTTGGTGGATATGTCCCAGTCTCTCTCTCTCTCTCTCTCGGTCGAGTGTCACTTTTCTTGGTTAACAATTAAACGCACATCGGAGGAATAAAAGGACAAAGCGAGGACGTGTACACGATGAAGATATGGAGAATTGAAACCCAACCGTAAGGACACACGCACAATAGATCCTGTTTAAAATGGGAATTTTGGAACGTTGTTGCTTTCCTCGGTGGCTCATGCGCGGCATCCAAAATGCCTCGACAAATACACATCAAAGCAAACAGTGTGGAAAAGCGGTACGAATCGATCGGCAACTTGCTGCCGGGCAACCGTGGCGCAGTGTGTAAACTTCGAGATCTCGATGATACAAATTTACGTTCCCGCTGCCGAACGAAAGAGAGAGAGGAAAAATGCGCCACCGGTAAATATTTGCCCAAGATAATTGATCTTTTTCGCTTTCATGCTACGCATGCTAGTTTCGGGGATACGCACCCACCATCCTGACCGGGTGTGTGTCGGCAAAATTGAATCGTTCGCCTGGCGGTGGTACACTTTGGCGGATGTGGAAAGATTTTGGCAACATTTTGCGCTCGATGCTGAAGGTTCGTTTTGTGTTAGCTTTTTGTGGGTGAAAAAGTTATGCCCCACCACGCCGAGGGTAAGGATGGGAATGGTTCAAAAGTTAAACAATCCAATCCCGGTCGGTTGGTAATTGTGTTTGTTGGGAAGCTTGTAAAATCTTCCTTCCCGTAGGATATGGCGGGAAACAATGCGATGCGAGAGAGAGAGAGAGAGAGGCAATGAAAGGTAATAATTTATATACCTACTTAATATATTTATGTATCATATTGTGGCTAATATTTCTGTGTTATTTCTTGAATATTTGGCAATATTCGTACTGTCCGTAATGTCGGTCCCATTTGGCCTTATCTCAGCTATGCTCGCTTTGATTCATCAGTTTTGCTGTTCACAAAACTGTTTTGTATGTTAAATCTTGAAAAAGAATTGTTAAATTTATAAACACTATAAATGTGTAATGTATAAACCGTTCTATCACAGCCTCATTGTTTAAATAGCTTTCCGCAAATATTGAATATGTTTTGTTTCCATAGTCATCTTATTTGAACATTGGTTTAATCAAATGACTCGTGAAGGAAAACATTCGCACCGGCCACACAGAGCATACAAAAAATGCTTCTTTTCCCAACCATCGAAAACATTCGATTCCCACAGGTGCACCCCGCCAAGTCATCGCGACACGCAAGGGCCGGCCTCCAGGACGAGCCTCCCGGAATTGAAGTTTTCTTTGCATGTTTTAGAAGGAGGCGTTCATCTACCCGGGAACTATTCGTCCGGTACATCCTTCGAAGCAGCACCTGGAGTAAGGAGTTTTTGGCAAACCAAGACTTGGGAGCTTGCATATCGGACGGTTCTCAGCACCATCACCACCAAGTCCGAGTGACATTCTGGTGCAGTGTAAGACATCTCTCAAAGCAAGCCCGTAAGACTTGAGAGTTCGAGTCTGTTGCTCCTCCCCGAGTCAAACGCCATTTGGCTATAATTAAGCCAGCGGGAATACAACGGTAGGACCCATGGTGCACCCATCGCTCGGGTGCACCCTTGATGGCATGATGTCTTCCAACCGCCGATTCGTACCGTCTTCGGGGCTTGAAACTTTTTGATTTTGCTCTAATGAAATAATTCAACCCTCACGCTGCAACCCGGGACCGTTTCTGCAAAAATGGCCCCGCTTGCCGGATGCTCGCCACGGGAAGGAAAGGTTTCGATGCAAAGCCGTAGGACGATACCTTCGGTGCCTGGAGGATCAATGCCTGTGAAGATGTGTGCATCGCAAGACACGTATCGCTTCATGCTTGAGTGCCCACGGCAGCAGTTCTCGCTTTCGGGGTCGCTTCCTTTTCCGGCTTAAGTAGCTGATTAAAGGTAGCCCACCGGTGGGACGGTTCGACGACTTTGGACAAAAAGCCACACCGTACCGCTGGGCGTACGGTGGATTAATGGCTGTACGGACAGGGTTCGGTTAGAAGTTTGGAAAGTGCATCGTCGAATCAAAGAGAAAAAAAAGGCAACACGAATCTTTCAATCAAATCATTGTACCGCAATCAGCAGCTGTGAAGTTTACGAGCAGTCGTTGTTAAACATTTGATGATTTGTTGTGTCAATAAAAACGGGGAGGTGGAACGATATTTGTTATTTCACAACAGTAAAAAAACCCAAACAAATCTGTTCAAATTTAATTGAAACTTAGCAGAAAATAAAGATTTATTTAAAAAAACGGACAGGCCCTCCCTTCCATTAACTCCTGAAAGTATGCATTTGCTTATGTGATGATGTTTGTGGATACCAACCTGGTAAATCTGCGCTGCATTTGTACAACTCTGTAGGACTGTGGATAATTTTCTGTGATAATGTGTCCGCGATCTTTAACACCCGCCGTGTTTATCGCGTATTGTTAGTGCGTGCATGTTTGTTCAACCGATTAATTCGATTCAAACTATAACCCCTTCGAGAACGATTTACCTTAACTTCTGTGAAAACAATCGTGTCGCATGTTGCAGCAGCCCTCTAATGCTACCCCCGGGGACACGTTCGGACACAACAAAACCACTAATTATGCGAAAAACGCGGTAAAACCACACCTCCGTTTCGATTACCGGGACAATTCTTTCCCACGGCATCCCTGGTGTGCAATGCGCAACGGACTATTTTGAATGGGGTTCTAAGGATTTGAAGGCTGGAATAGTTGGTGTAAAATCGATCAGCTCACGCATAGGTTGGTTGTAAAGTTGAAGTGTAGCTCAAGGGCTTATATTACCAGGTCCCACCACGCGCTCAATGTATTTACTGAAATCAAATACAAAATAAGAAATTGTAACGAATTTTAAAGAAGTCGTTCGAGAGAGTGCGGGAAGCTCTTGAAGCAATCTAAAGAGGCCTTTTAGAGTTTATGTACGATCGAGTGTGACGGAAGTTTTTGGTGGGTTGAAATGGGATCCAGAAATTGGGGTAAACTTAACAGAAGAGAATTTATTTCAAAATTCGCATTTTAAACAGATTTTTAATCACAATCACAATTAGTGTACTATTAGCATCCAACAGAGCAGCTAAACCTCAAAAAACGGCCAGGAATGATGCAACGAAATGCAGAGATATGAGCAATGCAATCTTATATTCAGGTTTGCGTCACACGAAAAGAGCAAAGTCTTTGCAATGGACATTCACAAACCCGGTCCAACATCCAATTTGAAGTCTGTAACAAACCAAACGTCCATAGACATGTTTACTTTTCTCAAGGTATTTTAAAAAGACGCCTCACTGCTAATCTTCTCAATTCTTTGTTTCCGATTCCGATGCTCTTCTGGAAGTGGGAATCCTTTTACTGTTTGATGTTCGATTTAAAGTTTTTCACTACTTCCGGGCTGCAATAAAATGGACCGACACAAAACAAAACCAAAACTCGTTCCACACGGGCGTGAATGTTTTCTTACGGGAACGGGGGTTTTGTCTGCTTCTGTTTGAGGTTTGGCTCAAACCGAAATGAGTAAACCTTGCCTCGAGGGTTTATACGTTCTATTCTGTGTGGAGAAGACCTGTAACTTGCCCTCGGTAAGGGATATGTAAAGGCAAGGAAGAAAGGAGGTTAACAAATGAACAGTTTGGATAGGAAGAGGAATGTGGATGGATGTGTTCTGTTTTTGTAACAAAGCACAATAGCAACTTCGGAAGAGACCCTTCAGAGCGATAGTTTACGTAATGTTTACAAAATGTTATGAATATTTAATGATTTTAATTGAGGCTAAGTGTGCGAAGAATAGCTAAGCTCTTGCTACCGAGCAAGCTCATCGAAGTGAGCAAATGAGCGGAGGCTATACGTATCTCTATAATGCGCTTACTTTATTTCGATTTCTGGACATGGTAACACTTATTCTCACTATCAGCCATTAAACTATTGCATACAGCTGCCCCTTTTGCGTAGTTTATCACTGAAAATGATGGGAGATCAACTAGAAGGAAGCAAGAAATGATATTTGCGTACATTTAGGCGGATAAGTTTAGCAACGATGATCTGCTAATCTGCCAAGGGTTGATTTGTTGGTCTTTTCGTCTAACGCGAAAGGCTCAGCATTAGAAAGTGCATACATGGAATGCAACATGGAACGGAATATTTAAATGTAACGATCTGACACAAGAGAGCGGTACCATAGCAACCGTAAAAGGTGTACTTTTGTAGAATGGGGTTCGTATCGCAGCATAAATGAACACTGGGCAAGATGGCTTTTTATGGTTAGTAACGAAAACAGAGAGGAGGTATTTACAGTGCATGACAAAAAATCATCATCAGAATGGGTTATTTAGCAACTAACAGTGATAATTTAATTCTACGTCATAAATTAACATAAAACTGTTTTAACAATTTATTGGTTCATAGAAGGCTTAAAAAATAATATTTAAATTTTGCAACAAAAATAATTGTTTTGACCGTGAACTGTATGCAACAACTTTTCTGTTTCATTCTATAAAACCATTGCATCCGTACCTATGTTGGCCTTCAATTGGCCGTTAGAATGCCAAAAATGCACACAAACACACACACACACACCCCTCTTATGTTCCACGCAACAAACAACACAGCAATTTGCCGCCGTTTCCTAAAGTCTTTATTTGGTGCCTTGTTCATGTTAATATGTTTACATTTCAAGGGGCGAACACGTAAATTAATTGTTACAGTTTTATTAGTTTTCGTGCAACAAGGGTGGTTTATGTTGCTCTTTAGCCTTGGTTTTTTTTCTCTCTCTCCCTTTCCTTTTGCATGGTAATGTTACGAGCTTGAGGTAAATGGTTTCGATTGGGTTTTGATAATGTCGGTCGGTGTGAGCCTTAATCGGTAGGGGCAGTAAAACAACCGGCCGACCGGGGCCACTCGAGAGGCATAAGGATTTTTCCAGCGAGGGTTGATTTGGACGTACTTCAGGCACGCAATGGTTGGTCGGAATTTGCGCGAGGGCGATGAAAACAAAGCCCGTTGGAAACGTAAGTATCGCTTAGGAGTTGGTGGAATAAATAACTCATCACATTAGACAAACAGAGAGAAACATTTCAGGGTTTAATTCACCGCGCAAGATGCACATTATTTGCATCACAGCGATTTAAAAACCTTTATGTATAGCTCTAGCTACAGCTGTAATATGGTATTCTGCCAATGGGATGGAAGACAACACCACTAGAAGGATTCTTCCCAATTTCTAGTCCCACCGATAAATGTAACACAAATTGCCGGACCGTTTAGCACTCGGCTGACACGCTTCCGAAGGGGGAAATGAAACGAATTTTATGCCGGGCGCTATCCGTATCTTGGTTTGGGGTAATTAGGCGTAGGAGTGAAACGTTTGTCACCAGCCCTCCAACAACCCAGAACGGTTAGTGTGAAAATTATGACGATGACAAATTATCGGATATCGGCGAACGTTGGTAATTGACCACGATACATTTCGTTTACGGATGTGAGCATGTTGGCAAATTTGGGACAGGAATGGAGTTCCACGAAGCGACTTGCAATCGGGTAAATATGAAAATGGGTAATTATAGGAAATAAGCAATTTGTAAGTAATTATCGAAGTTTGTAAAGGAGGGACCAGATGAACTGTTGGGTCAAAATGTGTTGTCGATAAACGTTTTTAGCAGGATGTTGCTTATAGATCTTTTTTCTGAAGATTCCACTCCCAGTAAATATTTCATCGACTCAACCGTCGTGCCTTTAGACTATACGCCTGCATGTAGGCAATGTATTGAGCAAATAAGAATGTTGATTGAACATTTATTCCATACCTTTAGGTGTTCACTAAAAAAACAAATGGTATGAGTGGACTGGTTATGACTCACCACATAAGGTGTTCCGACTGCTTCTCCCTTATTACAAATAATTAGTCCTAATCGCGATTAATCACATTACTAACCTTTAAACCCAAATCCCTTTGAGTAGAATGTAAATATCCTACCTTCGTTACTTGCTCTAGAGCTCTTCTCCAGCTGTGTTCACCGGCAAAAACCTGTTCGCTCCACGTCCATCACTCAAAAAGTACATCAAACAATGCCTTGGCGGTGGTGTGTCACATGAACAATTACAACCGAAACACGAACCAGTCTGGGACCTCCTGAAACGAAGCACAGAAGCGGACATGTGAAGGGTGTGTTGCTGCTCGCAAATCAAACACGACTCACCAGACATGTGGTGTGGTCTTTTTTTTACCGATCGTGATTGACTTCCGCGATTTGCCACAATGCTGAGTTTCGGCTGATTGTTCGACGCGTCCACCGGATGGAGTGATGGCACTGAAGTGGCAAACACTTTACTGGTCCGCAGTTCCAACGCTGACATCACTGACACCATCACAGTTTTGTGTGTCCTCTCCCTATCCCCCCTCCCTTATGTTAGTCCTCCAAATGTGAGCACTGTGTCAGTTCCACTTGTCCTGCGTGAAAAAAAGAAATAGTGTGAAGTCTTTGGCTGGTACTGTTTGCGGACAGAAAATTGATTTTCCCCTGGTGTTCATTTCACTCTTTCGCTTGTGTGTGATTCTGTGTCTACGAACACGTGTGCCTTTTTTGCCCGGAGTGTCTCTTCCGTTTTTTTCTTCTGAATGTCTTTTTTCTGCCCCAATCCGGTGTCTGGCCTGGGCTAACTTGTCAGCCATTTCATGGAGCGATGGAGTACGGTGAACAGGTCCGCAAACGAAAAGCTAGATGGACACTCACGTTGGTGTCCTTTCGAAGGACACCGTACCATCAGTTCTTGCCATTTTGGCCCTTTACATTTGCAAATGGTCACATACAATTTTAATGTGCTCGGGGTGGATTGGTCGGGTTTGGAACAGATCCAGGGATGCTCGGACCGTTCGGCGGATGGCAAACAGGACGGAACGATGCAAAATGGCCACTTTTGAAGCACGGGTCGAGCAGAACCCACCCTGATGGGGTCAAGCGCGGAGGTTTACTTTACACCACCACTTTTACATTCCGCCATTCTAGAGTGGCTTCCAGATGACCATCTGGAAGATGTCGCTACCAGCGTTCCAGAGAGTGTACGAGCCACCTGACGGCTATTTTTACTGTCCATGCTGCATCATTTTCTCTTTCTCATCTTCATGATTGGCATGTTATCAGGGCGCCTTTTTAACCTTGCCTTATAAGGAGAGTTCTTCCGTTTGGACGGACAAATCAATTGCGCTAGTTCAAACACCGTACCCGAGGGTGACCTCCCTCAAGGTAAAACTATCAACTACAAGAGTTCTGCCCTTTCCATCGTCCTTTCATCCTTTTTTATCTCCCTCGTTTGCTTTACGGTAGCCATTTCACATCAACACGTCCCCTATATCGTCCTTATCATTGGCCGCAAACCTGTACTACACGGATCCACTCGAACAACTGCTGTCCCCGGCTTCATGCCCGGTAAATCTCGAGATCTCGCTTTCCGTGTCGCTTTCGACACTGTTTCAATTAACGAAATTAAACAAACCCGAAAATGGTCCCGTATGTGCGAACGGGGGATCATCGATCGATAGCTACGGCTACGTGGCGCGATTTCCAACCTGCTCATTCGGACAGTGCAAACACGGCTGTGTCTCGTGCTCATGTGCCCTGCGGAAGGTTGTGTGCTTTGATGTTGGGAACGGACGATGAGAAGGGTCTTGCCACGGGGCTCGTTTCAGCGCGGGATGGAAATTGAATCGATTTACATTCATCTCACTGTTTGCACTTTCCAATTTTCGGAATGATGATAAAGAAGGAACACTGCAGCCGAGTTGTTATCGTTGGCTGTTCATCATTCGAACGTCTGACGGGTGTTCGCACCTTGTTGAGCTATTACCACGAGTAGTACGATTGACAGATAGTACGCGGCTAATGGGACGAATTGTGCTAAAGAAAAGCGACGCGTCCCGATGTGTAACGACGAAGTGGTTTCAAACATCTCACGAAAACATCTGCTCTGTAGTTTGTGCAAGTTGTACCAACTTAGCTTGTAAAAGCGATGTTAATATAACACATTTTACAAATTTACGAGGAATGCAGAGCAGGTTGTTTAAATTTCATCTTCTGGTTCATGAAAATCTAATAAATCTGATTAACAAATATTGTCGATAGCATTGGTGAAGAATTCATAATAATTTATCTAAGATCTAATATCTTTTGTAAACTAAACAATATGAACCTGTAAAAATTATATGATATAGGATTATTTATTTTCGTTAAGGTAGATTCCATCAATCAACTAGGTTCGTTCCGTTCCTTTAAGAAAAGAACCTGGTTTCGTTCCGTTCCGCAACAAATTTCCCATCACTACGATATACTAACACTAGCGATCGTTCTCATGATCATGACGGATAGAGATGGGAAATGTATTAATATTTCTACTATCACGCTCAATGATAACATGCGAGAGCGGTACAGCTGTATGCACGCTGTAGCTGAATCAATGTCACCTCCTAGAAAGATGCTCTCCTGGTATCGGAAATCCAGAAATCGGCTCGTTTGTATGGAGTTTCGGCATCAGTCGACGGGGAGTTTGAGAGAGATGGAGGATGCTTTCCCTTTCATCTAGCTCACTGACACTAGGCGATCGTTCTCACGAGTTTGATAGTATGCGGTGGTGGAATTGCCCATCACTATCGAATACTCACAAACTATCACAAGATCTGCCATCACGCTCAATGATAACATGCGAGAGCGGTACAGCTGTATGCACGCTGGAGGTGAATCAATTTCACCTCCTAGAAAGATGATCTCCTGGTATCGGAAATCCAGAAATCGGCTCTTTTATATGGAGTTTCGGCATCAGTCGACGGGGAGTTTGAGAGAGAAGGAGGATGCTTTCCCTTTCATCTAGCTCACTTACACTAGGCGATCGTACTCACGAGAAATTGCCCATCACTATCGAATACTCAAAAACCATCACAAGATCTGCTATCACGCTCAATGATAACATGCGAGAGCGGTACAGCTATGTGCACGCTGGCGCTGAATCAATGTCACCTCCTAGAAAGATGATCTCCTGGTATCGGAAATCCAGAAATCGGCTCGTTTATATGGAGTTTCGGCATCAGTCGACGGGGAGTTTGAGAGAGATGGAGGATGCTTTCCCTTTCATCTAGCTCACTGACACTAGGCGATCGTTCTCACGAGTTTGATAGTATGCGGTGGTGGAATTGCCCATCACTATCGAATACTCACAAACTATCACAAGATCTGCCATCACGCTCAATGATAACATGCGAGAGCGGTACAGCTGTATGCACGCTGGAGGTGAATCAATTTCACCTCCTAGAAAGATGATCTCCTGGTATCGGAAATCCAGAAATCGGCTCTTTTATATGGAGTTTCGGCATCAGTCGACGGGGAGTTTGAGAGAGAAGGAGGATGCTTTCCCTTTCATCTAGCTCACTTACACTAGGCGATCGTACTCACGAGAAATTGCCCATCACTATCGAATACTCAAAAACCATCACAAGATCTGCTATCACGCTCAATGATAACATGCGAGAGCGGTACAGCTATGTGCACGCTGGCGCTGAATCAATGTCACCTCCTAGAAAGATGATCTCCTGGTATCGGAAATCTAGAAATCGACTCGTTTGTATGGAGTTTCGCCATCAGCCGACGGGGAGTTTGAGAGAGATGGAGGATGCTTTCCCTTTCATCTAGCTCACTTACACTAGGCGATCGTTCTCACGAGTTTGATAGTATGCAGTGGTGAAATTGCCCATCACTATCGTTTACTCTCAAACTACCACAAGATCTGCTATCACGCGCAATGATAACATGCGAGAGCGGTACAGCTGTATGCACGCTGGAGGTGAATCAATGTCACCTCCTAGAAAGATGATCTCCTGGTATCGGAAATCCAGCAATCGGCTCGTTTATATGGAGTTTCGGCATCAGTCGACGGGGAGTTTGAGAGAGATGGAGGATGCTTTCCCTTTCATCTAGCTCACTGACACTAGGCGATCGTTCTCACGAGTTTGATAGTATGCGGTGGTGGAATTGCCCATCACTATCGAATACTCACAAACTATCACAAGATCTGCCATCACGCTCAATGATAACATGCGAGAGCGGTACAGCTGTATGCACGCTGGAGGTGAATCAATTTCACCTCCTAGAAAGATGATCTCCTGGTATCGGAAATCCAGAAATCGGCTCTTTTATATGGAGTTTCGGCATCAGTCGACGGGGAGTTTGAGAGAGAAGGAGGATGCTTTCCCTTTCATCTAGCTCACTTACACTAGGCGATCGTTCTCACGAGTTTGATAGTATGCAGTGGTGAAATTGCCCATCACTATCGTTTACTCTCAAACTACCACAAGATCTGCTATCACGCGCAATGATAACATGCGAGAGCGGTACAGCTGTATGCACGCTGGAGGTGAATCAATGTCACCTCCTAGAAAGATGATCTCCTGGTATCGGAAATCCAGCAATCGGCTCGTTTATATGGAGTTTCGGCATCAGTCGACGGGGAGTTTGAGAGAGAAGGAGGATGCTTTCCCTTTCATCTAGCTCACTTACACTAGGCGATCGTTCTCACGAGTTTGATAGTATGCAGTGGTGAAATTGCCCATCACTATCGAATACTCACAAACTATCACAAGATCTGCCATCACGCTCAATGATAACATGCGAGAGCGGTACAGCTGTATGCACGCTGGAGGTGAATCAATTTCACCTCCTAGAAAGATGATCTCCTGGTATCGGAAATCCAGAAATCGGCTCTTTTATATGGAGTTTCGGCATCAGTCGACGGGGAGTTTGAGAGAGAAGGAGGATGCTTTCCCTTTCATCTAGCTCACTTACACTAGGCGATCGTACTCACGAGAAATTGCCCATCACTATCGAATACTCAAAAACCATCACAAGATCTGCTATCACGCTCAATGATAACATGCGAGAGCGGTACAGCTATGTGCACGCTGGCGCTGAATCAATGTCACCTCCTAGAAAGATGATCTCCTGGTATCGGAAATCTAGAAATCGACTCGTTTGTATGGAATTTCGCCATCAGCCGACGGGGAGTTTGAGAGAGATGGAGGATGCTTTCCCTTTCATCTAGCTCACTTACACTAGGCGATCGTTCTCACGAGTTTGATAGTATGCAGTGGTGAAATTGCCCATCACTATCGTTTACTCTCAAACTACCACAAGATCTGCTATCACGCGCAATGATAACATGCGAGAGCGGTACAGCTGTATGCACGCTGGAGGTGAATCAATGTCACCTCCTAGAAAGATGCTCTCCTGGTATCGGAAATCCAGAAATCGGCTCGTTTGTATGGAGTTTCGGCATCAGTCGACGCGATGTTTGAGAGAGATGGAGGATGCTTTCCCTTTCATCTAGCTCACTGACACTAGGCGATCGTTCTCACGAGTTTGATAGTATGCGGTGGTGGAATTGCCCATCACTATCGAATACTCACAAACTATCACGAGATCTGCCATCACGCTCAATGATAACATGCGAGAGCGGTACAGCTGTATGCACGCTGGAGGTGAATCAATTTCACCTCCTAGAAAGATGATCTCCTGGTATCGGAAATCCAGAAATCGGCTCGTTTGTATGGAGTTTCGGCATCAGTCGACGGGGAGTTTGAGAGAGATGGAGGATGCTTTCCCTTTCATCTAGCTCACTGACACTAGGCGATCGTACTCACGAGTTTGATAGTATGCAGTGGTGAAATTGCCCATCACTATCGTTTACTCTCAAACTATCACAAGATCTGCTATCACGCTCAATGATAACATGCCAGAGCGGTACAGCTTTATGCACGCTGGTGCTGAATCAATGTCACCTCCTAGAAAGATGATCTCCTGGTATCGGAAATCCAGAAATCGGCTCTTTTATATGGAGTTTCGGCATCAGTCGACGGGGAGTTTGAGAGAGAAGGAGGATGCTTTCCCTTTCATCTAGCTCACTTACACTAGGCGATCGTACTCACGAGAAATTGCCCATCACTATCGAATACTCAAAAACCATCACAAGATCTGCTATCACGCTCAATGATAACATGCGAGAGCGGTACAGCTATGTGCACGCTGGCGCTGAATCAATGTCACCTCCTAGAAAGATGATCTCCTGGTATCGGAAATCCAGAAATCGGCTCGTTTATATGGAGTTTCGCCATCAGCCGACGGGGAGTTTGAGAGAGAAGGAGGATGCTTTCCCTTTCATGTAGCTCACTTACACTAGCGATCGTACTCACGAGTTTGATAGTATGCGGTGGTGGAATTGCCCATCACTATCGAATACTCACAAACTATCACAAGATCTTCCATCACGCTCAATGATAACATGCGAGAGCGGTACAGCTGTATGCACGCTGGAGGTGAATCAATTTCACCTCCTAGAAAGATGATCTCCTGGTATCGGAAATCCAGAAATCGGCTCGTTTATATGGAGTTTCGGCAACAGTCGACGCGATGTTTGAGAGAGAAGGAGGATGCTTTCCCTTTCATGTAGCTCACTTACACTAGGCGATCGTTCTCACGAGTTTGATAGTATGCGGTGGTGAAATGTCCCATCACTATCGATTACACTCAAACTATTAGAATGATCTGCTATCACCTCCGATGATAACATGCGAGAGCGGTACAGCTGTATGCACGCTGGAGGTGAATCAATGTCACCTCCTAGAAAGATGATCTCCTGGTATCGGAAATCCAGAAATCGGCTCGTTTATATGGAGTTTCGGCATCAGTCGACGGGGAGTTTGAGAGAGATGGAGGATGCTTTCCCTTTCATCTAGCTCACTGACACTAGGCGATCGTTCTCACGAGTTTGATAGTATGCGGTGGTGGAATTGCCCATCACTATCGTTTACTCTCAAACTATCACAAGATCTGCTATCACGCTCAATGATAACATGCCAGAGCGGTACAGCTTTATGCACGCTGGTGCTGAATCAATGTCACCTCCTAGAAAGATGATCTCCTGGTATCGGAAATCCAGAAATCGGCTCGTTTATATGGAGTTTCGGCATCAGTCGACGGGGAGTTTGAGAGAGATGGAGGATGCTTTCCCTTTCATCTAGCTCACTTACACTAGGCGATCGTTCTCACGAGTTTGATAGTATGCGGTGGTGAAATGTCCCATCACTATCGAATACTGACAAACTATCACGAGATCTTCTATCACGCTCAATGATAACATGCGAGAGCGAAACAGCTAAATGTACACGGAAAATTAATTAATGCTACCTCGTGTTTTGGATGCTCTCCTGGTATCACATCCACCACGTGCTGTTGGACAAGTGGCGGGGCTATTCGGGATGATCTCCTGTGACTCGGGGTCGATCGCTTCATGTGTGTGTTCTCTCTTAGTTGCGGGCTCATAAACAGGCTTATTGCATTTTTATATTAAATTATCCCTTCGTAGTGGTTGTACTATTTCATTTCTTTCCTTAGTAATGCTACTTAAACTCTTTTTATGTGGAATCCGAAGGCGCCGAAGAATTTTATTACCACGCAGGATGTGTATATTCGTTGGAAGGAGTTTAACACCATTGAATTAACATTAATGAACATTATACACTTATGTACACTTGCTGCTGCTTATTGTCTAACACGGTAACGTTCAAACGAGTGGGTGCGTGCGCGTATTTGTGGGAGGGAAAACTTTTAGTATTTACATTTTAGTGCACGTAGCAAAACTTTGTTGATGTAGTTTAATAGAGAAGAAGCAGTTTTTGTTTTGTTACAATACCACGTACCCAACCTACCTTATTTGTAAGGAGAAATTTTCCGGACCCAAAGTGACAGGATTCCTTGCCATCGCCCGTGTGTGCAAGGAACCTGTTCCGTGGGGGGATTCGTCCTCGGCAGCTATTGTGTGGCTCTCTTAGCTTTCGATCGCTGGATCATCGAAAGCAGAGAACCAACCGATATTAGTGAACTATCAGCGCAGAAGCAGAAAAGCTGTTACTTTTTTATTGGTGAAGAGCGGCCACCGACCGTATTGGTAAGCTGTTACTCTTGGGGACAGTAAAAAGGTGTTATTAGAGCGCAACCAACGTATCAAAGCCACATTAGTGTTTTCTTTCATAATGATACCACCCAATAGCGCACCCTGATAAGCGTTTAGCGGAAGGTTTTGGTTTTTAATTTTCTTGTCTTTTTTGTTTGTTTGTATTTGCTTTTTTAAATATATTTCCATTTCTTGCTCTCACAATCATTCCTCAACTCTTTTCCCTCGGTATCCATTTCTGCTTTCCCTCTATCTGTGGTTGTCAAAAGTTAGCGTTGGCTTTAGTATTCATGATCAGTATGGTTAAATTAAATTACTTTCACTCGAATTCACATTCCCAACGCTTATTGTTTCGTTTTTCCTTTTTGTTTTTACTCCGACTATGACAATTCCTGCATAGTTTGTAATGGGGTTTCACGCTCTTTTTCCCACTCTAGAAACCCCCCAGTTTTATTTTATATTCAGTTCTGGTATGGTTCCCGTTCGAAAATCCTTCGTATGTCGATGTGTTTGTGTTGGATAAGTGTGTAAGTTTTGTGTTATTAACAGCTCTGTCGAATGCTTAGTAAAGCTTTGGCCCGTTTGTGAGAGCAACGCTTTTTGTGTGTATGTGAGTGAAGTAGTAACGACGGGATTAACGAAAGGAGATAATCATAATTATTCATATATGTACTTATAACTTGATGTAGTTAATGCAGAGCAATAGCGATAGATCTTAATATACGGTACGGTACACGGTTTGTTTGCATTAATATGAAATATATAGCCACCAAAACGCTTCGTTACTGTGTGGAGTGTTGTGTTGCACGCTTAATTGTAATTCCATTCACTCCTAAACCTTACCACTAGTTCGGATGTACTACTGTTTCGATTTGCTGCTTCCGGCTCCGGTTAGATTATTTTGTTTGGCATTGAAAACTGACAACATCCAGCGGTTCCACGGCTTTGAAGGAATATCTAAAGACTTTAGACAGGAGATATACACACCGAGCAGGGTTGGAAAAATGTGCATGGTATGCTAAAATTTCATTGCAGTTGGACGCGGTAGTCTAGAGAGGCGCTTTTTGTATGGATTAAACAGGTGTTTCGAATCTGGTGTACTAGAAACGATATTTTTCTACCTGCTGGATGTATATCTATCCAGAAACTTTACGCTGAGACTTTAATATTGACAAAGTACCTCACGGAATGACAATGGCTAAACGTGGAAACGTTAATAAGAGAGTTGCACGATAAAGCTTGAAGAACTATGTCGTATTACCCGTCTATGTATGATTTGTTCTATCTGCTTCTTAACTGCTGTCGGTCACACCCAGAGATCCTGTCTGCAGACTGGTCATTTAAGCTGTATCAAGATCAGCTCTCAGTTGGATAGATAATCCATAATCCATAAGCTTTTTGTAAGCCCCATGTTACGGACTATACTAAACCACCAATGTCCTCATGTAAAGTGCATTGACACGGAGCCTTTCTCATACTCTGCAAAATAGAACCTCTCTACGTTTGCGTTACCGTCATGCGTGTGTAGGGGTTGAAATCGTTCAATTGTAAATACTTTTTCACATGTACTAACTATTTGACCCGCAAACCGGGAACATGGATGTTTGTATCTTCCTCTTTTAATTGCTACGTTTGTTGTTACACTCGCTCAACCGCTGCGATTGAGTGTGATCTACCGTGTTAAGGTACCTCGGTTAATTTGCAGCTTGTTCGTTTTACCCTAGAGCTGGGGGCTCACAAAATAGTTATGAGGTTACGTTTGCATCATATTTTGGAAAGACAATTGTGTTGGTTTGTGTATCGTAGCGCATTGCTTTTAGTTAACTTTCAAACCAGTAAAATAAGTACTTCTCATGTTGCACACTGATGGAGTGTTTTCTTTTCTCATGTACACATTTTCACCGCATTTTAGCTGGCTTTGTGATCTAGTCCGAACGATTCCTACACTACTGTGTGTGCCTTGGAGTTTAGAGTTAGTGATTCAAACACTCCCAACGGGGAAACCGAACCAAAGGGAATACAAAATACAAGATTTATCGTTCGTTTAAGCATGTATGTACAGCAAATTCTTGGTTTAAACCTCTCACAACTGCTTTACTTTATACACTACTCACACACACGCATGTCCTTCGCTTCTACATCCGACCTGACCAGTTTTGTTAAGAATAGTCACATCATCCACAGCACATTGATTAAACATTAAATTCCTTGCTAAATTCCTTACTCGTTTACCACATTCCCATCCATTCATTTGAGACCCTCGGGGACGAGTCCCCCGGGGGCAATAGTAGTGCGGTTAATTATGATTTAGTGTTTTCCGTTAACGGGGAAAGTAAATCAATATGATTTAATAGTTGGTTTAATGTGTGTTTGTGTGGGTTGTGTAGATTGATTAGGCTAAATATTAGTACTGACTGAAACGGAGGCCCTTTTCCCTCTCACATGAACACTTCGTCCCCGCTGTAAGAACTATCGATTATTAAAGTTTGCATTAAGACGGGATTTTACCACAAACGGCACACAATTTAAAGTGCGATTCGGTGTACCCGATATTTTAAGCAGCATTCGCTTGCTTCGCGATGCCGCACATGGAGGGATGGGGAAAACGTTCAACTAACCGTTTGCCACAAAAAAAAACGCTTAACGCAATTTCATTGATGCTATTGAACAAAACTGAGAGATTAACGACTACTGCTTTTCGAGTTCCATTCGAACCTCTTCATCTTTCAATCATCCATCGCTATATTAACCAAATCTGTCCGACCGCCGGTGTCCGGCTAGGGTCGGAGATTGATGTTCAAACAAATACACTAACAAGTCGCGACTAAAACAAACAAACACACATTTGGACGGCGTAGATGCATGGATATTTTTGTCTATTATTTTACTCACTAATCTGCCGCAATCTGCAAATCCTTCAACTCAACAAACTGCCTAAAGCTTGGCTAACAAAGAAAAAACTAACGCTAAACATCTCATCGTTAATTTAGTGTTGGACGAACAACGGAAACAAAAGATTAAAGAATCGTTATAAAACGTGCTTCCGACTGCTGGCAAACAACCGTATGAATATGCTAGTGATATTACGAGCTAGAGGGATAAACTTAAGCAACTTGCTTGCTGTTCGTTAGTTAATAGGCGCTTTTTGTTTGGAAGGAAAGTCTACCATATAAAACTTGTTGTTTTTCATATGTCTTTGTGTTTGCTGTTTTTTTTTGTTGCTTTTCGTCGTTTCTTAATTTAACTCAATCTAGATATGGCGCTGATATATCTTCATCGACTAATGAATTTCCTCTGGATTCGATCGCGATCGTACTGACACATGTAAAATGTAGTCCAATTTTAGACAATACTACGCGTAGAGCCTGTAATACCTACATCGAATACGCAACTACTACACAGAACAATTCATTCAAATAAAACGTAAAAACTATTATTCGGTGCGTACACCTGCTAGAGACAAACATATTTTTGTTTTGTCTTACGAACAAAATTGACAGCTTTATCCGGAAGGGGGAATGTTTCCGCATTTTTGCACATCCTTTTTGTGTCTTGCACTATTGTGCAGGATACGCACACAATGTTAAAGATTACCACTTCCGGTTGCTTTTGTCCTAGCCGTTGTTGTTCACGTGCTTTTGCACCTGGTTGAGCATGTCGACACATTTTTCGTACATGATTTGATTGTTTGTGTTATTGCTCATACTGTTGTTGTTGTTGATACCATCGTTGTGATTGCTGCAATCGACAATGGAGTTACAATAATGGGTTTGGTTTGAATTGCAGTTTGTTATGTTCAAACTTTCTGTTCGTTACATACCGATTGGTGACTTTGGTGAGCATATTTTGTGTCATTATGACGGCATTTTCGAGCTCTTTCAGCATCAGTGAGTTGTTGCGCCCATTGATGCTCGCCTCATCGTTTGACTTTAGCCGCTGGTGGAGCTGTATGACGGTGGAGGTCGTTTGTACGAGTTGGTTGATGATGTTCGTACAAAGCTGGTTGGTAACTGCAAGAGGACGAGCATAGAATTAGATTCATACTATTTCATTGATGTTTGAAAGAATGTCACATACGGTCTGCATTGTCCAGATCTGCGTCTTTCACTGGCATGATGGCTCCGTTGTTGGTGGCATTGTTAATACCACCGCTGCTACCGTTTGTCGACTCGGAAGGAATGGTCGTAGTACCACCGACGGTAACCGTTTTCTTCACGTTTATAAGACTAGTGTTCACGTTAGCTATCCGTTTGTGTTCGAAGGCGATGCTTCGGGGACGCGGTGGGACGGCCGGTTTCGTCGGTACCGTGCTTACTGTACTGGTGGGCGACTCTTCCGAGCTAGATTCATCCTGTCCTGCGGATGAGATGTTTACTACAAAGGAGAAGAAGATCTTCATTAATATCCCGCTATCAAGCATTTGCTTCCATTTTACTTACCACTGCTGTAAGCGTTTTGTAGACCTTTTCGTCGATTAATGATTCCAGCTGCACTGCGGGGGTTAATGTATTTACCACCGCTGCCATTACCAGTCCCATTACCCGTTCCGTTGATCTTGTTTTGGGACGAAATCGTTGGTTTCAACAAACCTCCTCGTGAGTTTGGTGGTTCCGCCTCCGAGTCACTCTGTAAGTATGACAAAAAATAAGCACTATAGCATCATTTTTCTCGCTGCACTGACTGAGAAGAAATACATACCGCTTGGTTCAACATTCCAACTGAGACACTACGGACGCCCATGCCTGTAGACAGTGATGCACCCCCCTTACCGACCGACGAGGTACTGCGCTTGGGCGTGTTGCGTATCGGTGTGCTGGTATTTCTGTTGCTTACCGATGGTTTGTACTGCCCACTGCCAGTAGTCGATTGATTGGGAGATTTGTAACCTGTGCAGTGTCGTTAAGCCAACATACACAACAATATGCCAAAAATACCCATTGAGAGCAGAAATTCATGCCATTACAATGAAAAAGAAAATTCATGAAAGAAAAAAAAAATGTATTATTCTTTGAAATCTACAACATGGTGAACAAGTCAGTAAACGAAATGATTTCCATATATAAGAGAAACTATGAAACATGTATTCTTCAAGGCTCAACATTTAAAAAGATACTCAATTTTATTTTGAAAAGTGAAAACTTTTAAAATTTTAAAAACAAATTTTAACTGTAGAAATGGAAAGAACATCAATATATATTGAAACAATATAAAATAGTATTTAAGAGATTAAAACAAAAACCTTCATGCAAAATGGAATGATTGTCCATGAAGTAGAAACGTAAAAAACTAAAACAAATGAAAAACAAAATTAGATTAATAGAATACGTGCGAAATGATTGACGTAGATAAATTAAATTGAATAAAAAATTGAAATTTCAATAATAACACAAAAAATGTATAAAATTTCATTTAAAAAAATATCAAATTCACAAAACTCAAACACAAGAACTCAGTAGGATAGAAAGAAGTAGAAATAGTAAAAGAAGAATAAACAAAAAAATATCAATGCTTTACCTTTTCCCATACTCAAATCACTAAGCGAACAAGCACGTCTAATCGAAGATTCACTATCTTGCGCAGAGATTAAGCTTCGGGGATTACCGCCTACACAACAATTTCGATTTGGAGTATGTGTACATGTTGCCAGAAAAATGTGTATTGCATGTGTGTGTGGATGTGTGTGTTTATGTTGCATTGTTTATGGAATTGTATCGCAAAGGAACATTCCCGGGCGGGGGTTTTTATTTTGCGGGTGGTTGTGATTTGTTTCGTACGCGGGAATAGATACGGGAATATTTGCGTTTCGGATCGGCGGCATTTAATTTTGATTTTCACCATCGTTCGATACGCAACGGTCGCGTACACACCATCATGTGTATAGAGAGAGAGAGAGAGAAGAAAAAGAAAAGAAAAACAAATTCATTTAACGTTAGCCTTTTGGGCATATCATTCACTTTCAACCACTAAGTGTGTGCAAAACGAAAGTAAACGTACAGCTACAGCTTGGGTTATATACAACGAACGGACTAGTTTGGCTATTGAGTGATAATACATGAAATACTACGGAATGATAAGTTTACATAGATCAGAGGTGAATTAGATTACGATGGTGTTTGCTGCTATGCTGGATGCAATATAACCGAAAGCTTTATCTGAGCAGGGCGAGATTTTACTTGAACCGACATTTAATCCGAAGAATGGATTGGCGCGACACGTTCCGTTCCAGTACGGGAGGTTTACAGTATAGTATGAGGTGTATTAGATATTTGCCGTTTTTTTTAACATGATTACGGGCATTATCGAAAGATCAGTCGCGATCTTCACCCGACCTTCACCCGAATTCGTTCCATAGGGAAAGGTTGACGATGTGGTGCAGACTGAGACATTGGTGGATGACTAGCGGTGGCAAATCAAAGCAAAGCGTGTCAAAATTTGAGGATTATTTTCAGCTACACCAAAAAGCACCCAAAAAGCAGTACGTTAAACAGCTAAGAAGCAAAATGGACAACTACAAAGAAGCGGAAATCATTTTAAGCGTGAAACGTAGAATTAAAATACATTAACAAAAACTAAGAAAGCGAATAACTTATCGAAACACTGCTGAAAATTCTTCATTTAAACTTTATAATGCAAATAAGTGTGATACGAATAAAACACATAAACAATAACTGTCGCTATTGACAAACACTTTCCCCAAGGTAATGGGAAAGTGAAAACTGAACCAAAGAGTGGATAACGTAACAACAAAATAGGAACAGCTAGTATTTGACATTATAAAGTCATAGAAACCTTCATCGCTGTTCGACATCCCAATGGCAGCGACGGCAGCAGCAACTGCCGCAACAGCGGCCGCCATCGAGTTTTCCTCCTTTTCCGACAGTTCTTCTTCGTCCTTCTGCTTGTACGCATCACATCCGTCACCACAGCATCCACAATCTTCGCCTTCCTGTTCGCAGCATTTGCCGCCATGCTGCCGGCAACAACAATCCGCACCAAAATCAAGCACATCCGGCAGACTAAAATTGCGCTTCATGCGAGCTTTTGCCAGATACCAGCTTTTCTCATTTTCCAGTTCTTCCTGTGCATCTTTTGCCAACCGATCAAAGTTTTCCGTCAAACTCTTAACGTAACCCTTCTGGCGTGGATCACAATCGAACGGGCGCATCCGATACTCTTTGGCCGTGCGTTCCTGTTCGAGTTTACGTTCCTCCAGCTCCACGAGTTTGTTAATGATATCGATCTTTTTCTCAATATCAAGAAAACGATTGTATTCACCACTTGTTAGGAGTCCACGATCGATTAACTTTTCCAGCTCACTTGTTGCTCCATGGGTGAGACTCTTCTTTGCTAATTCTAACGCTTCCTCAGCGACGAAAGCCTCATCCGCGGGATTCACATCGTCGTCTTCGATTGATTCCATCCCTTCCAACGCTTCTACTCCAATCTCCGTGACGCCTTCGACTGGTGGGACGCTGACTTCGAGCGAATCGGTAGAGTTCTCCTTCCGAACACAAGCGGCACTCTTTGCCTTGGAGAGCAACTCTAAACTATCCATGTTATCATCCTCACTTACGCCTTTCTCTGCGACGTACACTTCGAAAGACTTTTCCTCACCAACATCACCACGGCGTACTCCACCAACTGACACAGACATAACGTCCCCAGACTTTGGTGGCATCACAAAATCCCGGCTCACAAAATCACGCAGTTTGCCGTCGATCATAGCCGTTTCGTCACATTGACCGGCAGAGTTGGATATCTGGCCAATGATCGTGTTGAACTTTTCTTTGGAGCGTACTCGTCCGCGACCTTTCATGCTGGCCGATCGACGATGGGCAACCGGCGGTTTGTGTGGTACGTAATCCATCTCCAGTGTTCCACCAAACTGCTGATGGTGGAAGCGATCGTTCGATTGCTGTCGTTCCTGCTCGAAGCGTTGCAGATTTTGTTCAAACTTTTTGGAATTTCGCGCTATTCGACGGCCACCCATTTCAATTTCAAAACTGCACGACTTCTTCATTACATAAACGGACGATTCCGTGCCAAATATGTCGGACCGGGTGATCTGATGGTGTTGGTTTGTGGCGTTGAGAGTTTTACGAATGAACAGATCCCCGTTCCCACCACTATTGCTGCCATCGTTGCAGTTGTAGAGTGGATTTGAGTTCATCTGTTTCCGTTGGTTTGCAAAGTCTTTGCTGAGGCTTTTAACGGTGGCACCTCCATACTGGGCTGCTTTTGATGTTAGCGAAGGTATGAAATCTTCTCCCTCTTCGAATGTTTCATTGAAAAGTAACTCTTCTCTTCCGGTGGATAGTGGAGCTGTGCCGGCAGACGCCAGACTGGGCAAAAACCGAGGGTAACTAATCGAAGTGGGCATTCCGGGTGCTCCCTGACGAACTGTTGAGCGACGCTCATGTCCGCCGTACTCCAAACTGTCGTGCACCATACCGAAATAACTGCTGTCGGTGGCGGTCGCATGGAAATAATTACCCTGCATATAGTAATCGAAGCCACTGCCTGCGTTAGGACTCGAGCCGTACGATTTTGAAGTAGCACAGCCAATGCCCTCGAGTTTGTACTCGAAATTGGAAGCATTACGACCACCAGCTCCGTGTCCATGTCCAACCTGATTCAGATGATCTCGTCGGATGCGCCCGAACAGCACTTCCAACGGTGCACTCTTGCACTCGGAGTCATCCGAAAGAATACTTTCCATGCTGTTACAAAAACTAACACCACCACTTCCAAACTCATCGGAAAGGATGCTTTCCTGACTCTTCCGTGTCGGGTACTGCTGGCCCAGAAAGAAGCTAGCGCTCGAGTGTCGTTGTGTTTCGAGGAACCGATTCTCCGCCTGCCGGATCGCTTCCTCATCATCTAGAATGTCAGAAAGCGAGACGTTTCGGTAAGGAATTTCGTACGGTGCACCTTGCGGTGGTTGATCGTAGATAAAGTAATCTGACACGGATCGTTTTGGCAGTGAGAGTTGCATCTTTTTGGCCGGATTATGTTTGGCACAGTGTTTTTTTCTTGCTGGTGGTACCGGTTGACCGTGTCGCTCTAAGTCCAGATCGAGACTGCAATCTTCCAGCGAGTCGGAGCTAAAGTTCGGTTCATCTTCCGATAGAAACCCGTGCTCGTGCTGGTCATGAGAAGTGGTTGCTTTCGTGTCAGTTTCCGTGGAAGGTGCTGGCGCCAATGCTGGTTTTTCGCCATCTTTTACCTTTGCAGTCGGTTTTATATCATCCAGATCTCCGTACTTGCTAGTGATTTCGCGAATCATCTTCTCGGTGTCGGAATGTATCATGCTCAGTATCGTTTTCGCATCTTCGTAGTACATCGAGTGACGCATCTGCCCATGACGACCGGTACGATCGTGTGTCTTTTGCTGATTGTGCGATGATTCGTCGTGATTCGAAGGACTGGACCATTCCTGTTCTTCGTGAACGGGTGAAACGGGGCAAGATTTATAGTTCTTCAATATGCCAGGGTGTTTCCGCAGCTTATCGGCTGGCACTGGGGGTAACTCAACTAGATCCAGTTTATCTGGCCGGGTAGGTTGCTCATAAATTCCAACACCTCGCGGATACGGTGGAAGTTCTTGCTGTATTTGGTTCATAAGCATACAGTTTTGAGCAAGCTTTGATCGTGGGGCAGCACTGTGAAGAAAATTGGCGGCATTTATGTGCGTTGCAGACCCTCCGAAAGGTCCGGAAGTACCGGACACTGCTGGGTACATTCTGGAACCTGAACTATTATCTACTTCTAAAGTATAAATACCGACATTTGCATGCAACCGTCCATTATAATGTACCCCACATATGAAAAATCGTGTAAGAGCCCATAGCCCAACCATATATCCATGTACCATTTACCGTAGTGTGAAAAATCAGTCGAACAAGTAAAGCGAATGAGCGCGGCATGGAAAATAGGGAAGAGAAAATACGTTTGCTGGTTGAAAGAAGGGTATTTTTCGAAAAGTACGGGCTTGCCAAACACACACTGGACTGGATAAAACGAAAAAAGTTGAACGTTACGAACCAAAATATGTGGCATTCAATTGAGCTTCGGGTTGAAATGAAATTAATTCAGAATGGTTTCAAAGTGTAGATCGTCTAGCGGTGGCAGTAGTAGTTGAAATACTTTAGTAATTAATATTAATAGCCAACTTTCTACAATCGATTGCTCCTACACCAAACAAGTGCGAAACTTTTTGCGTAATTTTAGCTTTTCCTCATTTGAATTTACCGTTAAATTTTTCCAATGGTTGGAAAAAGGAGTGAATCAAAACAAAAAAGAGTGAATAATTCACGCACAGTAAGCCCGTGATGGCCACACAACTCACTACATTTAGTCAGCTTGGTCGTGAGGTGAAATGTTAGTACAAGAAACAAAAAACAAACATAAACCTGAACACCAATGAAGTGGAAATGAATGAAGGGTGGAGTGTGCAAATGGTAAGTGGAACTGGAAACTCTTACCTATCCGTTGCGTACGGTTTGGACTTGCTCCCGACATGTTCATCGAGTGACTCAAATCGGATATACTTTGACTAGCGCGTAAACCGGATCGGTAGCCGACCTGCAAACATTTGGGAATAATTGTTCGATTAGAGATTTGATTAGTGCTAGTGGAAATTAAGAAAACATTAGTGTTAACATTGTTGCCAATTGTGTAATTCTTCGTATTGATAGAAGAACTTACCCTATTATAAAAGAATATTTTATGTGAGTGAGATTTGTAAGGGAAGCGGGAAAGTTACAAGTTGTACGTATTTACGATCCATTTCCAAGTTTTGTTACTCATTGAATTCCAGAGCAAAAACCTAGGTTCCAAAAGAACGACTACATTCGCTGCAAACGTTCTGTTTTAATTGAGATACAGGGCCAGTCTTGTTTGCATCGTAAATCATTATATTTTGGTTATTCGCAGACATTCAAATCCGTATTTAGTGTCCTACCCCTAGTGTTCATTGGAAGCAATAAACTACCACGTAAAAAAGAAACCACGAGTGGGTGGAACATTTGCAAACTGCAACCGGAATGGATTAATTACCGATCGAAAGTGGCATGAAACGAACTTGCACAATGGATTGCAACATGGGAAGAATGGAGCAGCCCAGTGTTTCATTTGATTGATGACATTTTGATAGCTTTCTGGGTGGACAGAAACACCAAGGGCCGAGTTTTGTAGACCATTCAAGTTGCAATAGAATGAACATATTTGCATAATGAGGTTTTTCGAAGCCTTTGATAGAAGCAATGGTTTAACCATTCTGTTGTTATTGGAAGCAAGAAGAGAATAACTTGATACGGTTAGAGCGCTCATGCCATCACACATTAATCATTATAGTAGTTATAGGTTTAAAATGTAGGGACAGTCATTATAATACTGTAAGCTTTGCAGTGCCGTTCGGTGATGCCACAGTTTTGCAAAGTGTGTTTAAAACATTGCACTGGGTCACACATTAACTCCTATAAGCAATTCTCTTGTGTGCAGTTATGCAGTGAGCGATTTTAAAAGGTAAAATGCCGCAATTAGTAGGACGGACAAACAGGAAACACACTTATCTCACCTTTAATTGAGCATAATTTAATGGACGCTTATTATGAAACATTATCCCCTAGAAAATACATGTTGTTTAACCAAATGGAGTTATTTATGAGCAGGAGAGGATGGTATCGTAATGCAGCAGGAGGCACGCAAAAAACACACAAATGCATAAATAATTTTAATATGAGGAAATCAGCCCACACACAAACAATAAAAAAAACAGAAGAAAAAAAGGAAAACAATCAATAACACTAAAAGGAATATAATTAATTTTTAACACATGTCTAGCCCATGCGTTGCGAAATGAAGTACACAAAACCTTGGGCACAGTATACTTAATCATTTAAAGTACTTCTCTCGAGTGAGTTTTGGAAGAAACTTTCGGGGGGCCAGTTCGGGTGTTGAGGAAACACCTCATACTCACATTCTCCAGCTTTGCCTTTGCCTCGTTGATCACTTTCATCAACTCCTCCTTTTTGTTGTTGGCAAAGGATTTCGATATGCTGGTCGTAATCTTTGCATCGTTGTTGTGCTTGGCGCTCATGCTTTTACGCGCTTGTGCTGTGGAATGTAAAAAAGGATAACATTAAAACACGTTCTATTTAAACGCTAACCTCCGAATACTTACAACGTTCCCGATCGGATAGGCTTCCCGGTCCATCAAGGACAGCTTGTAGAAAGGTGGACGATGCCTGTTGAGGTATACTTTCCGAGCTTCCTCCCAGCGTTGAGGCAAGCGATCGATCGGCATTATCACCGCTTGGAGTAGATCCTTCATCTTCGTCGTCAGACGTTCCCGTACCGGTACCTGACGCGGCACTCTGAAATTGGGCCGCTAGACTAAGGCCTTGCTTTTCTAGCTTCTGGCGACGAATTGATTTGCGTAGCTCGTTTGTGTCGACATCGTTGATCTTGAAATCACTGTAATTGATAAAAAAAAGTTAACTAAATGCTATACGTGAAAAGCAATGCCGTTTAGCAACACATACGTTGGAGTCGATGGTGCAGCAGATGGATAATACACCATGCCATGGTCCGAGCTCGTTCGCTCACCATCCGATATATCCTCCACGTCACCGTCGTGTTCGGTGTTCGATTCCGAATTTAAACTGTTCAATGCCTTCGTTTCGGTGATCTTCTTGTGCAGGAAGGAGCTCAGATCCGGCCGTCGGTTTTCTCGTCCACTGTCGATTGAACTGTCTTCACTGAGGTAGGCGTTACTGTAAACATCTTTTGAGCCACTGCTATTATATCCGGAAGTGGGTGTGTTAGTTGCCGGTGGATGCGTAAGATGACCAGAGACAGGCTGTGGAGGTGTTGGTGTTGTCGGTTGTCGCTGCTCCGTGGTAAACGTTGTGCCCAGCGGACTACTTTCGACGATATTTCTTAGATCGAATGGATCCTCCAGCTGTCCACCGACACCTTTCTGACCCCAGCGACCTCTGGGTTTCGGTGCTAGGCCACCGAAATTGCTGCCGCTCTGGCTAGGACTACTGCCGAGTACAGGTGAATTTGACTGCAAATCTTCGGATGGTTTCCTTTTGGCCCATTGTGGTAGCTGACCCACGTCAGAAAATCGATACCCGGGAGTGACTGGAGCATCATCGACCAGAAAAGCACTGTTGGGTGGTGATCCGAACTCTGACACGCTTATAGCAGCATTGTTCGGCACCGGCGTTGGTTGCGGGTGGTTTAGAATGGCATCAGTAAAGGGGTTCGTTGGTTGAAGCGTTCGTGGAATAGGCTGAATGCCCGACCGAAGCGCTTGCTGTGACAGGCGCGCTTGCATCGTAACGATCATGTCATGTGGTACTTGCCAGATGAACACACACCCGTCCCCACTAGCCGATATAAGATATTTGCAGTCGTTGGTGAACTTTAGCCCGGTAACGAGCTCACTGTGACCGTACATTCGTGCCATGCATTCGTTCGAATAGTAATCGTACACACTGAGCGTTTTGTCCGTGCATGACGTCGCAATATAGATGCCACTCAGATCAAGACTGACTTTAATCAAACTGCCCTCGTCCGAATGGGATCCTTTGAATGTCTTCGTGTGCTTTGCGTTCTGTGTGCTATAAACGCGAATATTCCTGTCCTGGCACGCCGTAAGAATGTGCTTACTGTTGCTGTCCACCTCCATGTCGTACAGTGTATTTTTGCCAGAGCAGTTATTACCGCGCAGAAACACATTGTTCTGAAAATGGCGGAATATGATGGATTTGTCTGCACCGCAGGACACCATTTGAAACTGCTTGCCGGCTCCGATAAACCGTACCGAAGTGATACTGCTCGAGTGATCGTCCAACGTCTGCAGTATACGATAGTTTGCCTCACAATCGAAAATGTGAATCAATCGATCCCGGCTCGCACTGGCCAGCAATCGTCGGTCGATTTTATCATTCGTGTACTCCAGACACAAAACCTCCGAATCGTGCGCCTCGATCGTCGTGATGAGCTTAAGGTTACTGAGATTGTAGATTCGAATGTTGCCACTTCGATCGCCCGTCGCAAGCTGCCGACTTTCCGGGCTGATTTTGATGCAGCGCACTCCGTTGCGGCCATCGTAGCTTGAGTTTTTCTCCGTACTGTGGATCGGATTGTCCGTATCCTTTATGAAATTCAGCTCGTCGTCGATGTACAGCACCTTGAGCAGCTCCTTGCTGTAGATGTTCTTCCGGTACACTTCGTTCGTTTCGCAGCTGTCCACGTCCCACACGCGTATCGTGTCGTCCGACGAGCAGGTCATGAAGCAGTCCGACGGTAGCGTATCGCCCCCGTTGGCGTTGTGCTTGAGCTGCTGATAGCTGAATGGCACTGTTTCGACGCCCCAGATGCAGGCGGAATGGTACAGGAATGATTGGCTCTTGCCCACCCGCCTGATGTCCCGCAGGTCCCAGATGTACAGACTGTGGTCGTTGTACACGCACGTCACCTTCGAGCGAGCTTCGTCGTACACGATGGCTATAGTGTCGGGATACTTTGCGTTTTGTGGTACCGCCATCATGTGGTTGATGTGTACCCCTTGCGCTACGTCCACACCGAGGAAATGGGTCCTCGGCAGAGTGGTAATGTATTCTAGCGTTTCAGCATTAAATACCCTGGAAAGGGGAAAGAAAACAATGTTTTACTATTGCGTTCGTATTGCTGCTTTTCAATAATAGTTACCTCACGATGGCTTCGGCACAACCGACGAGAATGTACTTTGTACTGGCAACCATACAGTTGGCCGCATTGGTGCGACACATCACCCACTTGTCCAGCAAACGACGCGCATTGAACTCGACCAGATGACCGTTCCGCGTGATTGCGTACGTACTCTCGGCCATCTCTCCCTTACCGCACGCGACCGCACAGAAGTCATTGTTTCGTAGCTCTCCCAGGATGGCACTTCGTCCCATCAGCGGGATCGGTTCCTTATACTTGCGGCTACCCTCCAGATACCAGTATTTTACATGCCGGTTGCCCACCGTGACGAAGTAGTTGCCATCCTCGCTGAAGCTAACCGCCACCACCTTGGCCGTTACTTTGTTTGAGGCGATCTTAAGATTTGCCTTCCAGTCGAACACATTCACGATGTTGTCGTGCTGCGAGCCAACCGACACCAGGTACTTGCCCGTGGGCGAGAAGGCCACACAGCTGACTGCGTACTTGTGGCCGGAGAACTCTGCCACGATGCTACCGGCGGCACCGTTCTCGATCGCACCACCACCGTTGCCGCCGGACGCGTCCAGCTCCCACACCTTGATCGAGGGATTGTGACCGCATTCGCCCGTTGCCAGATACCGACCACATTCTGAGTATGCGACGGCAGTGATGGCCTTCTTCGCTGTGTTGAGCAGGAAATTCTGGGTCAGCTTTTTTGAGTTGAACAACACTACCGTACATCTGTAGGAAATGGAAGAGAGAGGAAGGCAAATTGTACTTTAGTAATTTATCAGCTTCTGGATTCGAATCGGTGGTTTAGTGTTCGCTCGGAACACAAGTAAATTTAGTCAATGAGAGTCCGAATCTACTAAAGTTAAATTGTCAAAAAGATGAATATGAAGAACTGTAATCATGGAGGTGAATTTTAAAGCAGTTGTTACGAAATAGCTCCACTAGAAACACACTACGGTCATTGCTTCAAGATCGTATCGCTGTGTTTACTTTGAAATTTTGAACGCAAGAGTTTACGAGTTCGGAGGTAGTTTATGCATATGAGCATAATGGAACTATCATTCAATGAGATTGCCAAGCATTCGTTAATCAACATTAACACATCCTCCACTATGTACAGGTGGGAGCGCCAAAGCAAACCAGTGCTTTTTTACTATTGATTTTGGTAAGAAGCGGTGGCGTGATATTTAATATCAAGCACAATGCACAATAAGCCCCACATCGCTCTCCATCGTTAAACAAACAACACGCAAAAGAAGCTTAAACACCGGATCGCTGGGTGCCTCCGGAGTGGCAATGGCGGCTACCTCCTAGTTAGCATGCCGCCTTTTAAGGGTCGCTTACGAAACACACTCGCGCTGATCAGCTGTCGATCGTCTTTCTTAACCCTCGGCACAAGGTGGTCAATTACAGTTACCAACAGACGAGCATAGTTTGGTGCGTATATCTTGCACATACTGGAATTCGTTCAGCATGCCGAAATTTAGATAGCGTGGAAGGAAACGTTTTATGTGCATCTTGATTGAACTTACGAAGAATAGAAAACATCTTACCATCACAATGAAATCGTGACATGCAAAAGCAAAAAGCACATAAAGTGCGTAGGTGCACATGTTCGGTCACTTCCATCAATCTGCCTTCGGGTACATGAAATGAAACTTCCCATCGGGGTGATTTGTTTTTTCTTCTCCATTTTTTTGTTTTCTAAAGTATGTTTGCCTGTCATCACCTTCAGAAGAAAAAAATGGAATGCCCTGCTGCATGTTAGGCTATCGCTTAATCTTCAGCTCATCGAACATTGTGTTTAAGCATTAGCGAGGTTGTTTATCCTGGTGGGTATTTGTGTTGTGCCAACACCTCCAACACCTTCCCCCCGGTACCTTCTGCAAACGCATGGAGACCATGACGAACTGATGACTTCTTATCTAAGGCTATGATGGTTTGCAACTCCACGGTCGACGGGTGCACAACAGCCCCTACCCATTGGATATACTTCAGATGCAAATACGCTTGCCCACGCACATTGCCACATTTGTCTGTTTATTAATTTTCGGAGGTCCCCAAAAGTTTGAGAGTACCGGCGGACCAGCAGAAACGGTGGTCGAATTGATTGTGTGCCGCCTCTACAAAAAAAAAAAACGTATTTACCATGAACACGTTCCGGTTTCGTTCGATAGGTATCTTCGAAATACGTTCGAAAGTCCACACCAATCGACTGTCAATCTTTGACGACGTAGTTTCCATTTTATGGCGAGGAAGTAAAATGTTTGTGAATGAATAGAGAAAAAAAACACTCACACACAAACGATTTATCAAGAAAATCTGAAAGAGTGGGTTGTTAATGTACACAGCTTAAGTATCTGTTACGAGGAATTAACGTCTTCGATCAATGCGTCTCGTTTTGGTGGGTTGATGCATGCTGATAGTAATGCTTTGTTAGCAAACTGACTAACGAAGCGTAGCGAATTGAATATCTTTAAACAAATATTTGGATGCAGTAAAAACCACAGCCACACATCTTTCCTACGGTAGACAAATTAACTTAATTACAAGATTGCTAATGCAAAAGATGACCACATTAAGTATAGGCTAGACGTTTAGAGAAACTCCATTCAACGTTCGGCCTTTCCTTCGGTATTCCTTTTGCAAATAATCAACGAATCAAGAGGAAAGTTTTTGTTTTAAAAACGACCACGATTCGTTCCGCAGTGAAAGGGTTAGGAAGATGGTAATACTTTAAATTGATCTTCTCGATTTCGGAAATCCAACCCGCTCCGCGTACGTGCGCGGGGCTTAGCTAATGTGGCTTAATTAGGTGCAATTTGGTTCGATATGCTTCGCATGCCTTCCCCACACGCAGCTCACCTTGGCAGTGAAAGAAGCGCATCGTCTAGTGTTTGCCAACACAATTTTCGCTGTGTCTGCTACCGGAATCGATAACCATACGGGCACCATACTAATCCGGTACGAATTGAAAACAAATTTGTGGATAAAACTCCTTCCGCTGTGTTGCGATCGGTTCAAGGTGATGATTTTGTGTTTGTTTTTTAATCGAATAATAATCCTGCGGCGGATGGAGAAACCGCAGTCGAGTATCAGTGCAGAAGCTCCTGAAACACGGGACGTGTTTACTTGGTGATGAAGTCACTTTCGCTATGGTTAAGAGTGTAAGGGATATGTTTAACTGTTTCCTTTAGGTACGTTTAAACAATGCTACGAAGCTTCTTGCTTTGTCACACAGTCCAGGCAGTGGCGTAGCCTCACTGGATCGTGTGGTATCCGATTCCAAAACCGCTGGCCGGTTCCGCTTTCCGATGCGCCGATCCACCAAATTAAGGTTACGGTGTTTGTAAACCGGCCCGAATGGTTTCGAAGCGCGGTTGGCGCCGTTGGAGTTGCCGATGGCGATTTAGATTGGCCGGGGAAATAAAAGACCAAAGAAACGTACAGACCATCGCGATCCACTGCCGGGGGGGATACAATGAATCGAAGTGTTTGTAGAAGGCTTCCTGTACGTTCTTCATTGCCTTTTTATAGATTTGATGCATGTTTAACGATATTGGTTGCAAGAAGACCGATATTAGCAGTGATGGACATTCTGGAATTAACTTGGTAGGTTCATTTCGACCCTAAAGCGGATCGCTTGAAACTAGGTTTGAAAAATTTAACTAAGTACGTTGACGCGCTCACGATATGTCTAGACATGTTTCTTCAAACTACATTCGATAAAACTACTCTTACCCTGCTGGATACGCAAGTACGCCGGTTGTGGAGGATACATCGAGTCCAGCACTGCTGCATACTGTCAAGCCTAAGATTTTCTTCAGTTTTATCTGCAAATAAAAATGGGAGAAAAAAGGTTACATGAATACATCGTTCTCCAAGGTTTGGTTTGCTAGTTTTGGGGAAATAACATCGACGCGTGCGTCACCCGATCGTAAAAAAGCTACCACACCGCTATCTAAAATGCCCTTGGTCTGCAGATGGATAAGTTATCTTGGTTTTTGGGGCATGATAAGACGCTCACACCATTGTACTTAGCAATGTAAACAGCGAACCGACCGACCACGTCTCTGTCCGCTAACGTAAAACAGCGCTGAAGGAAGTTTTGGATATATTTTCAGACCTTCTTGTCTTCTTCAATTTTAAAGGTCGCCATTGTGGTTTTACCTAATTGCCCCGAGGTCAATGACAAAATGACGTATTGTTTTGTGAGGTTGCAATGGAGGCTCTTTAGCGATGTTATGCTGCCAAATGAGCATCGACGACCGTATGGGTGCGGTTGCGGTGAACACAGAGACAGAGAAAGGAGAAAAGGTGCAAAAAAACACCTAAAATTAACGGCCGCCAATGATTGCCCATTTATTCGTTGGCGGCATTCATTTGATTGGAAATGAAGCGTGCACAACGAATGTGCGGTGCAGCAGCCATTGCAGCCGCGCGGTCGTAGCGTTAATGCTGTGAAAACGGTTGCATTGCGTAAGGTGTAGTGTGTGGAATTGCTTGTGAATGGTAAAAATTACCCGCGTTACCCGCGTTACGGGGTAAAGGTACTGCATGTATTGAACATTTAATTTAAAATTCTTTTAAAAATGAAGCATAGTTTTATTTCTATCAATTTTAGTTTTTATTAGAGACTACTAGTGAACTGAAAATTTAAAAACATTATTTTCTATACATTACAATTACACCACCCACTGTAAGGCTTAGAAATAGCACTCTTGCACGTTGAATGCTGCCATGATCGCCTGAGGCTTGCTAAAAAGTGGCAAAAGGCGAAATTGAAAATTCTCTCCTGTTGTCTGCTCCCACTTCCTACCCTGTAAGCCTCCTCACACAAATGCTACATACACGCGAAGGCGGCCCTCAACTGGCCGCCCTACATAAAAGGGCTTCCCGGTGGCAACCCCGTGTACGTGCCGTAGCCTAGTAAAAGTTCGAACAAGAGTTTTTTTTCCGTAGGAGGTTTTCCGCCGTACACCGTGTCGACGTAGAAAGTATTTCATGTAGCAACACATAAAAATGTACGGTGGAGAATAGAAAGGGAAGCTTATATTTTGTTGGTAGTGAACTTAACCTTAGTCTGTTTGCAGGATGAATGGTGTGTTGAAGCTTTACTTTCAGGCAGTTGGTTAAAAAAGGAATTGGAGAGAAAAATTTACATTGTCAATAAAGAAAAGCTAACGATAGGCAAAATGCAAAAGCATTTTGGTGCATGCAAGTATTGTGCGTCAAAAATGTTGGAAGAAGTAATGACGCCGTTGAAGGTATTATTGCAGTTTAGTCTTGACGTGTGCATAATTTAGTAATAGTAGCTTTCAATACCGTCTAGCATAGGTTTGGCACGAAATGTCGTCTATCGGTACTCTCGCCCTTGGCTCGCATTATTCAATCGGTACCATAGGTGGGTTAGACGCTTAGAGTGAGTTAAATGGGAGGCATTATTTCGAGGCAAAGCCGAAGGTGCGTCACGCCACGGCACGCGTCCCATGATGGGCGGGTGGTACTGTATCTTCATGTGTAAAGCCTTAAGCTGTCTCCCGACTGCAAACCATCGACAAAAGGTCATGGGAAAAGTGGGTATACAGCACTTAAAAACTCCCACCCGCGCGAAGTAATTCGCGAGTCAAAAGTTCCTGGCGATGCAATTAAGGTAAGTACTTTATGATGAACAAAGTTTATTGCGTTGATAAACAAATTTTGGAAGGAAAATGTATGACATGAGTAACAAATAGCTTGTGGTTTAACTGATAAACTTGTTTATTTTGAGTTATCAAAAACATGACATAACAAACAATCGATTATTAAAGATTTGATTCATGAGCGGTTATGTTCCGTGAGTCAATGAGACGATGGACAAAGCAAAGAAAATTCAGTTCAATAACCTTCATCTCTCAACTTCGTGCAGTTAATAAGGCAAAACGATTGGAGTTGCATGATTTAACGCTTTTATTTGTTTCGTCCCTCGATTCGGTTCGGTGACATCTTGCTAATTTGTGCGAATACTGTCCAAGAGAAACACGATGAGAGTTTTGATTCTTTTTGTTGCACATTGGCAAATTATTGCTATTATTCTCTACCGAACAGAGCAAAATTTCAATGCAGAACGAAATGGTTTATGTTCCCACCTGTGTGTATTTTTTTCGCCCTCTCAAAACCCATTTGCTTTTGGGGAAATAAAACATTCCTTTACTACCGGTGGTAGTCATGATGATTGCAGACTTTAAGGGTAGCATTGAAACCAGCAACTTGGTGGATATGGAGCGTACAATTAGTAAGATTTGGCCTCCCACAAAGTGCCCACCGTTTCGTGTGCGATGGAGCGAAAGGGATCGTGCGATCTCAAACATAAAACAGAGGAAGCATGAATTTGGGAAAAAAGGTTTCTTGCACTTGGGAGCTGTTTTTGGGTTTGCCAAAACAAACAGCACAGTTCACGCTGTGATGGATAAAAGTTACTTTCACGCACGAGTGCCCATTACTGTAGGCTGCGAGAGAAGTTTACCACTTTTTGGCAAAGAAAATGCATGGAAAATTGACCAACGCTGAAGTATTTGAAGCAACTTTTACCTTTATGTTGTTTTCTATTGAAAATAAAAATGTAAAATCGAAAAACAAGTTAAATTAATATTCTGAATTCTTCCAAGTCACATCATGACCTTTTCATGTTTCCACGTTGTAGGCGAAAAGAAAATATACCATCAGAAGACAACATGTTGTCCCAAGTAACTCTTGACGGCACGGTACGTTGAGTATAGTTGGAGCTTTTCACGGTCGAAATCATGTGCCTGCGAACCATTTTCCTTGTTCATTTTATGTCATCTACCAGACATGTACACAAATTTCAAGGTTAACTCACTGCAACAAGACGAGGGCTAACATTGTTGCTGACAGCGTAAGCTGAAGGAAAACATCATCCAGCACTCTTTACACATCAACGAAAATTGTGACACATTCATGCAGAACGAGAGTAAATGCTGCGACCAAAGACAACGGCGCTGGAAGAAAAAGTTGATGTTTTCTTTACCGCAACATGTTTATTTTCCATTTTGTTTAGACAAGGATTAGGTGACTGATTGTACATCTTCATTACAAACGTCACTCCGTTGCCGTCGACAGCGCGGGTTGGTGAAGTTCTTGTGAAAGCATCGTATTTATTGCATCTCGGAAGTAGGTCATCTAGCAAAGCGAAATGTTGCAACGGACGGTAGCAGTTAATGCGCAACGAGATCCGAGCACGCCACCTCCACCTTGTTGGGGTCCACTTGTTTGCCACTAAGCGAAACTTCCAACGGGCGCCCGTAATCATCTTGGACGATCGATCGATCGAGACGGACGACACGTTTTCTCCACCCTAGTCTCTTCTCCCAGCGCAGTGCGTGGATGTGAGCTGACTACGCCTCGAATACTAGGCCAGTAAATGCAGAGCGCGATCGATGAGCCACGTCCAGCACGTCTAGGTTAGTTTCTTCCGATGTCCGAACGGGCCTCGGGCATGTAATCCGATACATCCGGACAGTATGAGGTTCCATTCATGCTCCCGGCACGTGTGCCGTGGCTTACATCGAACCTACCCTTGCGGTCTAATAGTTTCACTCTTTGCCGACAAAGCGCCAACGGAAAACCATCCGGGAGAAGAAAAGGGATGGAATGACCGATTGCTTAGTCAAGAAGTAGCCAGCTACTAACACGCATCGCCACCGTGTACTAAACTTGTACGGGTTCCTCGGGTTCGTACTAACCACCATCTTTGGATGCAGTTGCAGTTGGTTGCAGTTTTGCTCGAACAAAGAGCAATCTTTTTGATGGCCCATGACACACGCCAACAAGAATCTAGCCCGCGTCTCGCAGTGATGCGAACAGATCTTTACTCTTATAGCCTTAACGGGCTATAACAGTCAGATACTTCCTCCTGCATGGTTTGCTCTCCACCGCTGGTGTGGTGAATTGTGTCATAAAGCGTGAATTAATTATTCGCGACACTTTACCCACGACACCGTCGCATACAAACTACGCTGCGTATATGACCAAGAAATGATCTTACAACTAGAGGTCGCAACGATGCCAGCCTTCGGTAGAATTTGCCACCCACATTTCGAATTCCAGCCTGATGTTTATTGGATTGACGTCCGGGGGTGCTGTTGGGGAGATTGGATGAAGAGTGAAGTTTATGACCTGCACCGGCTATGATTTCCTTCACGCACGGATGCTGAATCCTTCCGAGTGTAAGTACGTCGGTTCTGCTACTTCATTACTTACGCCCGATAGCATGTTTAATGTTTTACGAGGTTGTTGAACACTGAATTGCCAATTTGAGCCACACCACCGCGCGTAAGGTGAATTTATTTATTAACATTTACCCTCTCGCTCTTCCGCAGCGAAGGGAGTTTAGCTTGAAATTGACACTTGGAGGTACTTGTGAATGTAAGAGGATTAGCAGGAAAGCAATCAAACTCATTTGCTAATGCCCAGAAAGCTGTAACGGTTAAGCTGTCCAAAATGGTCTACGGTCCACGTGAGCTGCTTTTTTGTCAAATTACTTAACGTTAAAGTAATCCGAGAAGCAAACCCTGACCTATATCTTCCTTTCGGGTAGATGTCCAAGCGAAGCACAATGGCATTTCTTACGACATTGTATTGGAATTTTTCTTAATCTCTAACTAATTAGACAAGGTGGTCTGTCTGGTTTGGGTTCTACTATGTATTGAGTAAATGCGCCTCAAAGTATGCAATGTTTTTTTAACAATACTAGCCGATCGTGGTGGGAAGTGTCAAAACTATCCCCATGCGTGCAGAAAATTAAAGACATAACAGCTTGAATAGACGAATAACACGGGAAGAGGTAGGATAAATAATAAAATAAGAATTATTTAAAAGGCCCCTCAACGTAGACTGATTCAACAGAATGCTTTACTTTAGCATTACATAAATAAATGTACCGTCCAGGAACGTTCTCATAGAGTAAATTATATGCATTAAAAGAAAACGAGGATCGGACGGAGAGCTAGATTTATTTCATTTCATGGCCAATGCCACTGTTTCCAATTTACGCTGGTAGCAGTATTTTCCCATCCAAAATGCAACCCCCGTTCACCGGAAGCATCGAAACGCGCATGCACAGATGGTGCACGCGCATTTAAATATGCAACTGCAATCGTGATGGTGCATCGCTTCGTTAGCCTTCCATTCCTACAGCCTGTACTGAGCCGCACAACGGTGCGGGTAGTTTTGTTGGGTAAAAAGGTAAAAATTGATTAAAACCGAAACATAGAAATATAAATCAAAGCAAAACGGAAGCCCGATTCCACATTCCGATAATGAGAAGATGAGCAATAAACCGTTCCACCCCGTTTTACTTTCGATCCAGTTCGTGCGTATGCACCTTCGTTAGTTTGCTTCCTGTTTAAATGTGCAAACTTCCGCAAAATCTACCCCCTCCGTCTTGAAAGAGATCACTTTCGACACTGAACTTCACCTCCGCAGGCTACTGGCTGGTCGGAACTTCCTTCTTGCGGCAAGACGGGTTACAATAAATCATTTCCAATCTCAAACCTCCTTCGAACACGCGTGTTCATAATGGATCCAGCGGGTGTTTACACCACAAGGTGCAATTGGACGATTAAGCACATGCACGATCACCATACGTCCCGCTCCATCTTATGATGAATGGTGCTTCATTGCGAATCGTGTACGTCGAAGAATCGTCAAACCCAACCTACGTGTGCGGCTGAAGAAGTTCTTCTCCTGCCGGGTACATGAATCGAATCGGTGGTTGGGGATGAAATATGTGTCACCTTTTTAATTTCATTTGTCGCACAAGATTTACGGTGGTCGGATCTCGGGTTGGCTCCAAGATCTATCGTCATGTTAAATTATACTCGCGATGAATTAAAATCACATTCATTATTTTTTTACCTTTTTGTTCCACCAGATACAAGATTGAATTGCTTTTCGGAAAAGGGATAGGGAGGTTGTAGCTTGCTGTGTGACATAAAAGGATTTTGCTTTGGATGGCGCAGGTGAACGGATACGAATGAGCGTAGGTTTCGTCTATTGATTGAACTATTTGTTCGAGCATTGTGAGGGTGTTCTATGGTATTTTGACATGATAGAGTAGAATAGAATCGATTACGTAACAAAAAGACCGTATCTGAGATAGTGTGTAGGACGGTTTGTTAGCGAATAACATGGATTCCAGTTGAATTCTCGTACTGAATGTTTAATGCGTTTTTAATGCGAGTTTTAATGCAACAAAAACACTTCCTACCAACATAGTTGCAACTTTGAAGTTGTCTTATCTTCTAGCATCTAGCATCGAATCTTTTTCTCGAGATATTTTGCAAAGTCTTTTAAGATCTTTCTTCCTGGTAACTTAACGATAGATACATTTCGGGCACATCTCCGAGCTGCCCTACTGATTGGTTTCTCTGGTCCTCATTTTCTCTGTTAATTACTTCGATTTGTTATTGAAAAAATCAGAAGGAAAAGCTCTTCCATCGGTCATAGCGCTTATAAGCACATGTACAAACCTTACATCTCAACAGACGATAATTTGAAACGATGTCCACTTGCTCCACCACACACACACACACACACACGGTCATTTATGTTAGGAAGTAACTTTCATCTTTTCCATTTACATCTTTCACCTTCCCGGACCGGGCGGGAGGTTGAAAATCGTTCAAACGGTCAAAAGATTAGACAACTGTGGCGTGTAAAAGCAAAAGTGATGGAAAAAAAGGGACGCGCAACCCGCTAATGGGTTTTGCATGCTGCGGTGGGAAGTGCAAGGGTGAGAGAGTGTTTCATTTTTTTCTACTCGGGATCGAAATTTCCAACGAGACGTTTCATTAGCCGCCTTTAAACCACCCGAACATAATGGAGCTGCAAGCGGACAATGCTCGTCTCGTCTCGTTTGGCAGATATGTTTTTCCACTTCCGCTCTTTCATTTCGGGAAAGCTTGGAGGGTTAAATTGCAAAAATGCTGTAGGATGCATAGCAATCGTAAAGGTCGACCAATTGGACGGTACAGGATATGTGTGGCTAAAAGTGAAATAATGGTTTTTGCATAATTGGAGGCCGTTCGGTCGGTGTAGCGCACGGAAGGTGATTAGAAGGATGCAGCGATTGCATACGTCGTTTACAGCCGGACGAAAAGTGAAACCATTTGCGTGCACATTTTTCAAAAGCCACGTCTACCATGTCTACTACGGTGTGTTAAGATGTACTACACACTGGACTGTGCTGACGAATGTTTCCGGGAGTCCGAACGGTTGCATTTTCTCGTCTAAAATGGGTGCTTCACCGCAGTACCATTAAGTTCGACATGGGGAAAGCTTTTCTCGCTCCCAGAACTATCGTCACTTGCGAACCTCAATTTTCGCCAACGCAAAAGAAGGAAGTAGACGCGAAGATTACTGTCAGGGTAACGATTTAACCGTCATACGAGGGGTTTTGCAAATTGAATTACAGTGCAATGGACCAGTGGAATCTTAAGTCGTTCCACTTAACCACTGCGTGACCTTTGACCCTTTGGCGGAGCAGGGTCGACGACTTTGGAGCCAGAAAGAAAGTAAAAAGGATTAGGAATAGTGTACACCACCCAGCACATGACGGAAGTAGCGGTGAAGACGGTTTAGTAATCAAATTAAGGCTAGACAGGCGGAAACGTGTATGTGACTGAATTTTTAAACCACAATGGCGATGCGGTTCCGTTTTCGTTAGTCGTTTTGTGAATTACAACGAAAGTTCTTTAAGTTCTGAATTTAAAATGCACTCGGTTGGAGTCTTATGAAATGAGAAAAATTAGGAAATATAATATATTACATTACTGCATCACTTTTTCGGAATAGTTTTATCACTTAATCAAACAAGTGCGTGAGTGGTTCTCTCTATCTCTCCTGGCGGGGATTCGAATATCTGCTGACCCACCAAACGTAACACCACATGTACACAGCAACCTACAACAACGGCAGCCGATGTCAGCGCTGAGCAAGCGAAAAACCTTCTCTTGTTTTTCGTTTCGATTTAATATTTATCGACGAACGTTGTTGTGTATCGCGCACCACCACCGTACCGGGCAGTGGTCAATAGGCACATAAATTAAATATTGATGCAATTTAGACCCCCACACACGCATATTGCTGGACGAATGGCGTCGTGGCCCGATTGGAAGGCAAATAATCGATAAAGAAGGAGGAGGCCCTGGGATTTTATAGTGGGCAGCAATATTACTATTTCTGCACAGATCAAACCTCAGCTATGAGACACCGAGCCCCGATTGAACCATTTCGCGGACGGAAAGTGAGAAGGGACGATACGTATATAAATGTCAGAAAGCTGTCTTTTTAGCGCTTAAAATGTTCACAGAGTTGGTAAAAAAAAATAAACATGCAAATCGATTACAGACACCGTATCGAAATTGCGTTTTGAAAATCATGTCGTGTTAAAAGTCGTTTATGGAGTCATTATTTGAATTAAAAAAGTTAATGTAAATTAAAGAGAGTACTATAAATAATGCATACAGAGTCGATGAAACAAACAATGAATGCTTGAACGAACCGATGGCTAAAACACACAAGACGAAATGGTTGGGACACTAACAATTTCTTTGCAAAACAACTTCCGAGTGAAGAAAAAAATCCCGGTACAAAAAATGAGAAGAAACTGCATCTAACTTTTCCTTTTCAAGAATAATTCATTCTGAAAGTTTATTGGGACAGAGAACATTGCTCTCGTCACGGTTGGACTGCAAAACATAAGCTAAAACTAACTAAAATAAAAGTGTTTCGCAAAGCTTCTGGCACGCTTTTCCGCGTCACATAGAGATAAGAAACGTGAAGGTGGTAGATAGACAAGAATGACAATCCGGAAAAACATCAAATAAAGAAAAACAGAAAACTTTTAGCCAAATCCAAACAGATGTACACAAAATACAACTCAAGTATCAATCTGAAATAACTTCATTTCAAACTCTAAAAGCTCACTGAAAAAGATTAAATGAAAGTATGGAGTGAGCTAGGAATTAATTATGACAAGTGACTTTGTACAGTTGATTTTTGTATTTTATTTTGTGGAACATTATGCACTGTTCGTACTTCTTCTGTTTATTGAAATACTAATTTATACTAGTTTTAACTTTTTTACACTTACTGTAAACACTAGTTTAGTGACCAGAGCGAACAAATGAAACACACCACACATTATGATTTTCCATTCAGTGAATCACTAAAAGAGCTACATTAGTAGTTATGCGTTTTCACCTGCAATCAAGCATACCCGGGTGCGGTGGTGTGATGCATTTCCTGTTGCCAAATGCATCGAAAAATCGAATTTTCTTCACCGAGTGCCGGCGTGTGTTACAGCCGTCCCGGCAGCGGGTGGTATTTAATTTGTTTATTAGCTTTGTTTTTTGCGACCATTCTCGGTCATTCGCTTCAGACGGCCCGGCAAGAAAGAAAAACATGCAGCACGGGTAGCGGGCCAAACCAACCGTTAGCAAAGGGTCGTTACGCATAGCGTACCGTTTTTCGCCGCCGTGAGACTTTTCAACGCTTTCGCGCAAGCTTCTGACAATTTGCATAAGCTTACGGTACTACCCTCCCCGGATGGCTCTAACCCTCACCAACCACACCGGCCGTTACTGTTCTTCACACGCTTCTTCATGGGCACACGGCCGGCACGACGATGACGACGTTATAGTGCTGCTCTTCCTTTCTCTCTACGGCTTCAGTAACCATTCGAGCGAACCATTTCCAGCCATTTCCCTTCCCTTGATTCAGCGGATTATGGATCTATGTTTTCGTCGCAGTGGGAGTGTATGTGTGCTGCTTCCCAAGAGCACACTTCCTATGCGCCACAGGAAATCCATCAAAGACAGTTGCTTTTAGCTTGCCGTTTTCTATCCACCCTGTTTGGTCGACCTCGGAGGTGCAGAGTTTGGGTGAGCATAACCGGGCCACGATAAGAGATACCCCCCACACTCGTGAACATTGGAAACACTGCCACTTTAAAGCGGTGTAAGATTTTCTCATTTGTCAGGGCATTTCCACCATGAAAAGCGGATGACTAATTTACGTTCTACATCCGTCCGTGTTGTAGTTGCTCAAAAGAACAGGAACGCTTTGAAGATTTACTTTGGGCAACATGGGTTGCTAGTTGCATTCCTTGCCGTTTTACTACTTGTTCTGCTTGACTTGGTAGTGCGCGCTGGAGACAGGTTGCAAGTGACATAATATTGTGTAAAAAAATGTACGTGTTGGACACATTTCGATTTGCGTTTTTGTACCTTACGAAAACCCAGCAAAAAGCATAAGAGAGAAACATAAATGTTTCCAAGCAATGCTGATAATTATTAAAATTTTATAAGCAGCTGAACTGCTAATCCAATTTGAAGCACGTAATTTGAACGGAGCACACGTCAGCTATTAAAAGGCAAATAGTTAAACGTGACTAAATTTAATGCAATGAAGAAAGAATGAGATGAAAAAGTGTATTGTATTCTCAGGGAGAAATAATCATTTAAATTATTTGCTTTACAAGGCCGATGATGTAATTTGCAAAGAAATATTCCAAAATTTATAAGGTAATGCAGTAAGAAATATTGTTCAACCTCTAGATAATGTATTAGAGCAAATGAATTAGGGATGAATTTATGAATTGAATTAATTCTAGTACTTGGATTAAAAAAAAAACCTATACACATAGGTGAAATAACAAAGTTAAGTAATAATTGTTTTCCTTCAAACATGCATACATAATTAAACTAAGGCACCACAAATCACAACAACTAACAACCGGTTACAATATTTAGCATCTTACAATCGTACATTTTACGATCAGTCGCCGGTTGAACGATCTTGAACTGTCGATCGAGTACTATCCGTACTGGGAAAAATTCTACCGTACATCATAAATCTACTCGCTTTAATCACATAAACATCCCAGCCCATCAACTCTCCGCCTAGATTTAGAAACGTACAAGGCGTAGCAGATAGATCGTATGATTATCTGACAGCATCATCTGAGCAATCAGCACGGTAATTATAGCGCGAGAAGTGAGCGATCTTTCCTCAAGGTATGACAGGCGAATAGCAAGTTGCAGCACATGTGACATTGGAAGCACGTGGGTTGGATGGTTTGTATTTTATGCAGGAAAAATGATGTTTTGCTAGGTATTTTATGAAATTTGTCGCTTTGTTGCAAATTTTGAACTAGCATAGTGGACACCGATCAAGAATCTGAAACTTGGGTGAAGTGCGAAAAACCTTAAAGGCGCTGCGCATTAGCACGATGCGCAAAACATTTGTGCGCGCCCTCGATGTAGGACTTTTATCTTTCGGTGGAGGAAAAAACTGAAGATCCACATCGATGTTACCTTGTTTTCACGACGTGCCTGCCGTGAGCGTGTGCGTGTATGTTGTGGAGTATGAATGACATCTATTGATTTCGATGGCGGCTAGATCATAGTGGCAGCAAGGAAAACAAGCATCAATTCCACCCAACTCACTTTAACCGTGTGTGTGTGCGCCAATGTGAAGATGTAGGATGGGTGACGGTCACATTTTTGGAATCTTTTTTCCGAACGGAAGATACCGTCATCGGGTGGCATACTGCGCCGGGTATTTACATTCGAATGAGTTCATTAAGCGGCGCAGGCTAACGATGATCGTTTACAAGCCCGTGGTTGACATCTGAGCGGAAAAGTTTACGACTAAACTGCACACTTAACCACGTCAAAGTGTGTCGTTAGGTAAGGTTTAAAAGGCATGTAGGAAGCCCTACGGTCGGTCTCCTTATCATCACGTTTCGTACGAAACGTGGAAGGGTTTGGCCGAGATTCGGTGCACCATTCAATGGTTTGATGTACGAGTATGATGATGCACCCAACAGCCGTTCGTTAGGTCGTTTCGGTGCGTGTTAAATGTTCCAAATTGCAACCATATGGTCCATAAAGTCGAAGAAATAAATACGCTGGACGATAGCTGCGATGGGAGGGGAATACAATTCATACTGGCCCTGGTGGTCGGTAGCAAAAGGGATGAATGGGTTGCCTGCGAATGGCGAATGTAAATATTCCATTACGAGTTGGTTTATTCTACCCAACTGAGGTTTAAGTAACAGACCAGTGGTTATCTCTGTGACAGGTTGAAAATTGTTGACATACTGTAAACTTCGGCCAGTGGTTTGGTGGCCAGATACCAACACACATACACGTGGGGGAGTGCTCTTGTACATCTCCGCATCGTCACAGACTACTTCACCTTCGAAAACATTAGTCTGGCCGATAGAGGCTGCCTGGGATGACATAATGCCTCCCTCTGTGTTTCACTATCCTTCTCTCTATGTCTATCCCTTTCTCTCTGTATCTTACTTAGTATGCCCGTTTGCTCCCGTATAAGGCGACCCGTTGTTGAGAATCATCGTCATCGGCAACGTTGTAAGTGAGCCGACTGGCTTGGCCTGAAGTTTTGTTTTGCAAAGCCCTGTGCATGCAAACCGATCACGAACAGCTTTTTTTATGTTTCGATATTGTCAGCGTATGGCGCACAGTCTGTCGAGAACTATAAAATGTGTTCGATAATTACTAAACCGGTTAGCCGATATTTATACAAATTGACACCGATGAGAATTCATTTGGTGAAATTAATATTTATTGCTTTATGAACGATTGAGAGTTGTTGCTTCGTAAAAGGAAATAATCACTAACATATAACATGGGAGATACTTTTTTTTTGGATGAATTATTTGTCGATATTAATTTAAATTTATTAACGCAATTTGGATTGATTTCATTCGCGCACATGCACAGTAGTTATCTCTCGTGAATTAAACAATTTTTCAACCCTAATGAAGTGGCCTACACGCGGACCCTACACATCTCTCAGGCTTAGCTTAAAGTAAGAGAAAAAAAAATTAAAAATAACCATTCCACTTACGAGTGCTTCTAATACCATCTACCCAGTCATGTAAATCACGCGCAACCGCCAACTGGTAGCAAATCAATTTGAGAGCTTCGCGGCATTGTGGAGTTACTGCAAACGTGTTGCAGCATACCGAGCCGCCACACCTATGGAATGTGTGTGTGTGTGTGTGATTCTAAAGGCACCTTCCTCTTTGAAAGGCTGGGCGGCAGTACAATTACTAAACTGAAGCTATAATTTAGAGCAATTTCGCCGCTCGCTTGTAATTAATTTAACCGTACCACCGTGAAGGACGCAGCACGAAGGGATGATCCGAAGGGTAGCGACGGCAGATTAGCAATAATAAGGAAAAATCTTTAAGCGATTTCACTTAAGATCCTACTGTTGGGATGATGCGTTGGGCGAGCAGAAGTGAGCATATGTGTTGAGTACATGATGGAACACATTTGATGACGAGTAACTTTTCGGGCATATAATCCATAGTCACTCATAAATTTGCCTACAATGCATCATCCGTAGTAGCAGCGATCAGTTTTTATTCTTTATCCCAAATTTTCTCATCACAAAGTTCAGTGTCAAAAGCCACACTGACGACCCAAACCACCATGGGCTGAATTCATTGGGGCTTTCTATTCTCCCTCAGGGCACGACACGACATCCGAACCGCTTGAGTCGAAAATTGTGATTGACAGTCGTCGCCGGTGTGTGCGGTTTGTGGTCGACACGGATGAATGCCGTAAATTTCAACACCGAAAACTGTGAAAAACGTCTCACACCGTGAGGTTGTATGATAGGGAGAAGTGGACAAAAACAACGACGTTGGTGTGCCGGCATCCGAGCCGTAGAAATGTCATCTTTCGAGATTTCGAGGGCTTTACCAGTCCATCGGAGCATTAGTGAGATACCAGACACTTTTGGCTATAAGGGCTAGCTATAGTGATGTGGTTTACTTCCTTTTCTCCACTTGTGCATCGGTTTACCAAGAGAGTGGAATAGTTTGTGCCACAAGAGTATAATCCAGACAGTCGATGCACCCTGCAGCATAGGGACACAACATTGTTTGCACCGTCGAACCGTACTGAGCGAGTAGAAGTGAAGAAACACTTTCACCAGACAGACTCCGAGGGTGGCGTTCGCGGCCACTAGAGAAATGTTTAAAATAGCTACAAAATAAGAATGGGACTTTGAGATAAGGTGGTTCCTCTCACCTTCTGCACTGCAAGAGGGGTGCGACCTCTTGGAACATTGCTTGGAGAAAGTTCCCGAGGAAATCGAGCAAAAATTCCCTTTCTTTTCTTTCATCTCCTGGAGAGGAATCTCCGGCTCCACGTGCCGCACACAAACTAGAGAGGCAAGCAAGGGCTGCACCCAAATCCAACCCCAACACGGAGACACAAATGACTGCTTGCGTTCGGTTTCTGCTGTGTTATGTCAACAAGAGAGAACACCATAATCACTACACCCCGTAGCACATACACCATACTAACCTGATAGGCGGCCACCTCGTCGCTGTTGTAGATGTGCAGCGGAGGCGATGAGTTTCTTGGCGCAAACATAGTGTTTGTTTTCGTTCACATTCACACAACAGATGCGGATATAGAGGCGTATGTAATCGCTTAGAATAATCACACGTAGAAGGTTGCTTCTTGGTCAACAATTTTCACCATTCCACCAAAAGCAATATTTGCGATATTTGCTGTTTACTTTTCGTACTCGTATTGTGTCACTTCGCTAAACCTACTGTCGGTTTTTAGGTATCTTATTACGTTCGCAAGTAGGGAACACCTTTAATTCGATTTTTTCTCGCTTAAATCATTTATTAAATTATTTTTCATCACTTCGTATTATTTCGTTAGCAATATTATTTTGATTAGGATATCTCGAAAAACACCTCACACTCGATCGTATCGGTAATCGATTTTCTCACGCTTGACGAATTTTTCCATTTGCACAATGTTTGGATTCGCACTTGCACTTTCCATTGTCATCGCTTTTTTGGGTTCGATTCTGCAAAAAGAAAAGCATCGGAACGGTCACATACAGTTTGGGGAGAGCCCAAATTCCACATACGCATGAGAGAAGAAATGTGTTTACGGTTGAATAACTTTTTCCGCTTTCCATCATTGCCCAACCACAGGGTGAAAGGACAACGGACAGTGCCTGTCCGGACAGTTGGTCCGGGATGAGAGGATAACTCTCAGCAAGACGGTTATGTCAGATGGTTTGTTTTATTTTTTGGAATTCCTAGTTCTGTTACTCGTGCTGCTGCTTTTCTACCATTCCTCAATGAGAAACGAATTTTTGAAGACGTTCTGCGATGAAACGAGCTCCTTATTTATTTGTTTGTTTTCAATTCCCTGTGTGCCATTCCCGCTACCGATGTGCCCGAATGCTGGTGTCCGTTTGTCGCCCAACAACTACGTTTGTTTGTCGGTGGAAGGTTTTTTTTTAGGAGAAACATTGAACCGTTTAGAAGTACAAAACATTTGACAAAACTGGATGTCTGTGTTGTCTGTGCTGGGCAGGAGGGGATGCTAAAAAGTTGGCAAACAACACTGATATGGCAATACCGAACCAAATGACGACGGCGACAGCCGAACGCTTCTATTGACAGCAGAGAATCCGAAATCTTGCTGCCCGGAGTATACGAGTAAGCCGATGGGAATCATTTGCATATTTAAATTATTCACAAACTTTACCCGACCTGCTGTCTTACATTCCTACTCCGGACAGAACCGTGCGCCAGTTGCTTAATCGATTCCAAAACAATTTTACGACGCCCGTAATGAATCTTTCCTGTACAAACGTTCCAAGTTCGTCAACAAAGTTTACAGCGTTACTTAATGGTTAAAAATACACCTTTCGACTTTCGAAAGAATTAAAGCTACAGAAACACACCCACATAATCAGAAAGTTGTGGACAGAAAACGCAAAAAGAGAGGTTCATATGAATGACGTCAACTTCCCATTCGGAACTAACGACTGTCATCAGCACCGGTACGGCGAATAACGTTTCGGTGAGCTTTAACCCAGAGGCAACCACATAAGCTTGCCAAATTATGCAATACCTCAAAAATAAGTTCGCAACAAAACCTGTTGAACTATTTGCTCTGTTAAGCAAACGGCATCAATCTTTTGTGTCATCTTTAATAATTAAATCGCTTCGTGGATTAAAAATCATGTCACAGCTGTGTGCTGTCCGTAATGCAGACAGATGAAGAACCAAATACTCGACGAAGGTCAAACGATCAAGGTCAAAAATCTTTTTCTTTGCATCGCGGTCGATGGTAATCACAAGACATCAATGCAGCGAAAAGCGATGAACCTGTTTTGGGTGGCTTCATTTGCAAAGTGGATTGTTATGAAGTTCTGTTGCTTCACCTGGGTTGAGGTTAAAAAAAAACTGTACAAATTTAAGAAAAAAACACGCACATTGACCACACAATTTGAGATAAGAAAACAAAAACAACGCCACGATTTCAGAGAACAGCGTTCTAAGGAGTAACCTGTTCTACCGTGTATATTAACTGCAGTAAGCTTTACCTCACGAAGTAGCAATAATTTTTGGTGGATGAAATATGAACCTACATCTCTCAGGTCCACACAAAGAGGAACAAAGGAATGTAATAAAATAAACAAAATTTAGATCATCCACTTGGTCACACAAAACCGTCACAACACTGGGTTGGTGTCACCGCGGTTCTCGCACAAGGGCGAAGTTGAGGCCGGTGTGCTTGGGGTGTTGAATTTATCGCTTCCAAACGCTCGTTAACGTTCGAGAGTGTAGTTGCTTTGGTCAAAAGCTATTCATTTTCGCCACAATTTTTGCTGCGGTTTGCTCCACTCAATATCTTAACATTCCAACGCCTCAAGAACCACGTGTGGCGGGGCGTGCGTGTGATATAGTTGTGAGTGTGGCACAGCACTTCCGTAACGTGGGATGTCAAAACCGTAGGAGGAATCTTGTGTCCAACGAGGTTTGAAAATGGTTCGATAGTGGGAAACCTAGAGGGTGCTCTCGCAAGATGGGAAATTAATACTCCGCGCTATTAATCAGTCCCGTGTGCCCCCGGATGAAGGTGTTTCTCATTAACATTGAGCGATTTAGTGTGTGGTGCTTCTCGTTTTTGTATGACAAGAACGATATAAAAACAGCAGTAAAACAGATATATTGATTAAAACCCCAGTTGAAAAAAAAAATCCGGAGGACATATATAGCAAAGTTCCATGAAGAATTCAGTACTTTGAGGTATTCGGCCTTTGATTATACAATCTCTTGCGATCAATCTCCTTCTGGAAACACGAATGGAACACCCTACCACGGAGGATGCCCAAATCGGACATCAATTAAATAAAGATTAGATGAAAGAATAGAACAGGCCGTAGTGTCCGGACGTTCGTTTCCTCTCACCGAGCGTGTCTTGGGACAGTATTATTGACGCCTACGAACGTTAAGGTGGGTAGCAGGTGAATGCTTGGTGAAGAAATACGTTCTTCAACAATTCCTCTACTTAAAAGGTAGTTGAGCAGTTTACAAATGATTCCGGGAGCTCAAACTCAATGTGATGGAGTTGACTAATGCAACAACACAACTAAAATACTTTACGGAAAATTGCATAAAATAGGCTTCCGTGTATCATGAATAACTGATGGCAATTTGATACAAACTGACGTCACTATCTTTTGCACTAACCAGTGATGTCAATTAGGAAAATTCAACGTGCAATTTTTCTTATCTTCATATCTACAGCCTTTAGCAATTTACAACGAATTTCGCATCAATACAGCTTCTAGCGAATGGCAAAAGAAAAGAGGACAAACCCACCATTTATCAGGTTTGGGAAGGAAAGCAATGAACCCGCTGGCACAGCAGTCAAAATGCAACCCCGTCTACAGGCTTTCCCTTCACGGTCAAAGCACGGTGCACCATTAATCTTGCCGTGTGACACTCAAGATTTCCCACTTGTGAATGTGCAGGTCTTCAGCAGCGAGTGGTTCGAAACTTCGATAATAAAACCTCACCGGCTGTGTGTTGGGCAGGGTGTTTATTGAACCGAAAGTGACACGTACACCAGATTTCAACCAGTTTATGCACGGGAGGCACGTTTCCGAAGCCGGTAGCTACTTCGGAAAAAGGGACCACTTTGCATACGGACCACGGGTACGGGTGCGCTGGCTGTGTGTGTGTGTTTCTATTGCTGCTACTACGCAGCCAGACTACGTAATTAAATGGCGTTTTTGGTTGACGTGATACGGATCTTACGGGGTCAAATTCTACGCCCGTAACACGGTAGTAGGACAATCCGAGATTTGAGGTTGATCGGAATATAGCCGGATATGAAAGGTATGGCACTGGTACCCAAGACTATAAGTGAGTTTAAGTGTGGAATCGAAACAACAAAAACCAACAAACAATCACAATCATAAAACAATTGTTTTCAGAAAGCGGGTCAGTCAAATACATCAATCATGCGTCCAAAACTGGTCCGATGCGTACAGTTACGACGAGGGAGAGGTGTTGTTAGTAAAGATTGCCTTTAAAACATATGGTCCTGAATATTCAATCTTTGCAACACGAGGCAAACAGTTTAATTTTTATCACCTAATCAAACAGTGCAACTGTACAGAATGTGCATCGAATTGAATTTTATGAAATCTTTCCTGATGTCGAAACTTTCTTTTCCGAAGCAACCACAATTTTAACCGTGTCCCATTATGACGCTCAAGTGTCAAACAAACGAAAGACCTGTGCTCACTACCATAAGCGACGAACCTGTGATGTGTAAAGCGTTCTCCAGCAACCCACTAGCGATAGACCGATCCCTTTGAAGGGTCATACGCCGAAACAATGTGCGCCGGTAAATATGTTTAGAAAATATGTTGATTGCTCGATCATCATACGGAGCGAATCCCAGGAGAGATCATTCGTCTGCGCCTGGGTGAAAGCCCCGGAAGAGAACGTGACCAACATATTCGGTCCGGCTTTGTGACCGTTCGGCACATTATTAAGGGTTCCCTGGATAGCTGAAGACGACGCAAACGGTACAGTGATCATCATCATCAGCAGCAGCAGCGCATGCCCTGAACGAAAGCGAGAATTGTTCAATTTTCTCGGTCACTTGGGCTCGAAATTGTGGAAGAAAAGAGTGAGAAAGTGGAAAAGCAAAAAATCTCGCCAGATAAAGCGTTCCCGTTGCACGGCGCATGAAATAACTTCCAAGTACCGAGAGCACACTAAACCGCTGGTGCCCACCTGCAGCAAAATACTTTCATCCGTCCGTTGGCACCTCTTTTTCACAACTTCTCGATAGACGAACAACTACACACTATCCGGGTCTTTAAATGGGCCACTAGGTTCGTGCGCAACGAACGTCCTACACCAGGTGGATAGTTTTGGTAGGAGTTGCGCCGCTGAAAAAGAGCCATTTAGCGGATCTTCAAATCGGTTCCGAGTTCCGAGTGGCTGGGAAAGATGCGTACACCAGTATGCTGCGCGTGTGAGGTGTGAAGAATAACTGCAAAAATGTAACGGTGGCACGCGATACTGTCCGAGCGGGGGGTTTATTATCTTTTTTCCGCCGGTTATGATAGGCAAGACAGTTAACACAAAAGACACTCAACAGTTGCGGCACCCAAATTTGGAAGATTAATTAAGTTTCCATCCCAACTGTTTGACCGTTTGTTGGGGGATGTTTCCTTACTTTGGCTGGATTTTGTTTTTCTAAATAGCTCACTTCTCTAGCTCTTTATGAAGGAACTTTAATGGAAAACGTTACGGTGGACGTTTTACAGATTTATTAATTCAGTTATGATTCTTCTCCTTTCTTTTTTCAACTCCCAAAATGTCTGATCGGATGATCTAAATTTCATTTCCCCGGCGAATTCTACGCTTGCAAGAGGTCACAAGCAGCCGGCTCACTCCGGAGTTGATTAATTACACGATTAATCGGCTTAGAAAAAGCGATCTCTCCACCGTAATTGGTTTCAGACAAGAATAGAAAACTGTTTTCCCACAAAAATGGTTGTGAAAGGAAAGTTCCAATTTTGGGTTGATATTCGTTTGCAATAAAATCAATGTCACTGAACAATTTCCCCTCTTCAGAGTTGGTGTTACGGGTATGCATGATTCGAAAACTTTAATTCTCTTGCCGAGCACTTTTCAACACTGTTCTTCTGTTCTGCTAGCGGAATAAATTCAATGTGGGACTTTGAACAACGACTAATTATGTATCCTACAGAGCTTTCGAATAAATACATTTCCTAGCAGCATCGCCAACAACATGTCAACGGGAGATGGAAAGGCATGATCGGCATTATGGCAGGTAAGTGGTAGAAACAGTTGTAAATTGTCCAAACATCTAGTTCACAGCCTTCGCAAATTAAACTTGCGTACGCACGCGACATCCAATTAGACGATTCGAAACTCCCCTTCGCATCGTGTTGCGGTTGCACCAAATGGTCCTTCTTGCAAGTGTCACATATTTCGGGCGACTTTGTTCATGGAAAGCGTGCAAATTCTTAATTTGTGCCGTGCAGTATGGAATGGCAAGCTTCAACACAACATTTCCTCGGCGATATCTATTTTTGGCCTAAGATCAAGCTCGAAACCGACGCCAGACTTGTGGCCCGTGGTACAACAGCAAAGGAAAGGTGTAAATTTCACAAGAACGGTGCGGTGTCAACCGATTTTTCCATTTATGTGCCCGCCCGGTTAAATGGTCGAAAGCAACCGGTGATCGAATTTGGCAACCGGGCTAAATTGCATGCTCATTTCTGTCTCTTCGGAACCATTCATAAAAGGATCCCTATAGCTGTGTGACGCGTGTGTTGCCCACGATTGTGACACGATGACAAACGATCATACGCCGTTTGTAAACCGTCACCAACCGAGGTCAGCACCGTGTAGCAAAAACATCAACAAAAAGTCAATCGATCGCAAACCGGTGGGTTGTTAATTAAATTAAAATGTGATTTTCTCTCCCGAAAAAGGCACCGTTGTTGAAGCGGTATGTACCGATACTTGGTTGCTTTCGAACACATATTGGCGACGAATATTATATCCATTTGTAGTAAATTATGATTTAATTAGCGATTACCTTCACGCGGTGTTCGAGACGTGTTTGAAAACCCTTTGGAAGGATCATGCTTTGAAAGATGCTAATTAATTTAACCAACTCCAACCTTGGGCTGGTTCTATTTGCACATAATTGATAGAATAAGGAAGGGCGCAAAGAGATGCTAATTTCATCCAAGAACATACCACCATCAGAACAATCAAATGATGCTTTTAGAAAAAAAATAATGCACAATTCCCCACAGGCATTCAACGTGTCTACATCTTAATATGTCCATTATTCTTCAAGAATATGTTTCCCAAATTAGCTCAAACCAGCACTTTCCTGCACCAGAACATGTGAACATCATGCTCCATGTTCCGGCTATAATTCTCACATGGGCTGCATTCCATTGCAGGTCCCCATCGGCACTCGGTGATCATTGTTTGCGATGTGAAAAGTTGCCCACCGAACAACAACCCTGCTGTGTGCATAAGGGTTGCATGGTTTCACTGAAGGGCAATTTAACCAGAGCGACGGAACAGGCTCCCAGTAACGTTTACTTCATTTTTTTCTCCAACTCAGTACGTTTCAGACCTCTGTCTGATCTGACCGCAATCTATCGCATGCGTAGGAGAGCAATGACGACGCTTTCCCTTCACTCACACGTTGTAAATGATAAGAAAAATGACCAACGTTGTGTTAGCTGTGTGCCTTGCACGGGGACAGAAACAGGCAGAAAACTTCCTTTCGTAAATCGGAGCAAGTCTAGCAATACCGGATACACGGTATGGACACAGGCGCCTACACATTATCGACCAATAATAATGGCGGCTTCGTCAAAATAAAAAAAAGACATGTCACTGAAAGATACATGTCGCACGTTTTTCGAGGCAGCAGAGGCAGGAGTGCAGCACTCGCGTTCAGGCGCAATGGATTGTACGTACTATTAACTATTATTTTTTTTTTTACTTCAGAGATCAGAGTCAGAGCTTGCAGCCCATTTATACCATAAGCAGCAGCCGCAAAACAAGTCAGCGGGTCAATTTCCGAACTGTTTCCTATCTTGGATTAACTGTCTATTTCCCCCGCGGGCGATCGAACGTCGTCGGATCGGATTCGGGAAAAGGAACCCGCGGTCTGTATAGCGAGAGCCCTGGCAGGAAATCCGAACGTTTAAAATTTCTCTTTTAAATTGACCATTCCTGCTGCCATTCTCTTCACACATACGGGCATTGCACAAGCTTTTCATTATTTGCTTTGACTTTAAGATTCCTCTAGTTGAATTTTTGCAAAATAGCACATACAGTAGAATTATTTTTAACACACTCTTAAATTTTGTTCTTCACAAAACACACGTCGTCCAGAACCCTCTGTCGTGGACAACTTTTGGAAAGCACTGTTTTCGTAAACACTTTTCATAAAAACAACGCACACGAATAGCCACTTTTGCTAGCCTGATAGAAAGCCGCGTGAAAACAGGATTACTAGAAACTGCTAAACCATCGCTCACGAGGAAAAACGCAACAGAATCACGTTGCGCACGTGCAACGAACAGGAAAAAAACTAAGAAACATGTAATGCTAAACACCGGATGCAATTGCAATGCAAACGAGCGAATGCAAAAAAACGCACACATAATTTTCACAAACAATCACACACACACGTTCCGATGGTCACATCATAAGTATTTTTTTCTTCATTAAATTGTTACTTTTTGACACGTCATCGTAGACCGTAGTCTATGTTTTATGCACTTTCTAGCACAAAAAACACACCATTTAAACAATATTCTTTTATCCACTTTCATATCATTATTTGTCGCTTGCCTTAATTTGTTACTGAAAGAGTGCTGATTGTTCCCTTTATTAATTAAACATTTGATCCGCGATTCGATTCGCGGATCTTCGCGGACTTGCTTCGAAGTCGGACGTCTTCGTCGCCGTTGCCGTCGTCGACCGTTCCCGTTAATGGTTGGCGTAGAATTGTGAGATGACGCGAGCACAACAGGCCACGATCCATGCGCAACACACGCAAACCACACAAAACCAACGTTGTTGGTCGTGGTTATGGTCAACCGGGCTCTCTCGTTCTCTCCATCGGGTCTCTTTGCTGTACGTGTGGTTGTGTTGCTACACTGAGCTGTACGCAACTCAACATACCACCGCGGACAAGATCGCGGACTATGAATGGAATAGATACTACCGAGAGAGCTCGCGCTTCACACTGGAGGCACATAAAAAATTCTCCGTCGTGTTAGTGCTGTTGGTTTGTTTGTGCTCTGTGTTGTTGTTTTCTTAAGCGCGCCGTTAAATGGGTAGTGGTACCACTCGGCGGAAACCAACCCGAAAGCCCACATGATGTTGGGAGGTTTCATTGTTGGTGGTGTAAATGTGGTCGCCCAATCTTATGCTTGTCGTGCGCTGGTGGTGTGCGTTGCTTGTTTCATCCCCCTCCCTAGAGCTGGAGCTAGCTATAGCTGACACGACACGCCGAAAAAGCTTTGCGTGGACCAGGTTACCCTCTCTATCTCTGTTGAATACAGCAAGGTAATATGATTGTAGGTGTTTGGTTGTTACCTTGCTCTCGCCAGCTGTTTTGCAAATGTGTGTTGCGTACGCACTTTTGCAATTTAAATAAAAACACATCACTACAGGCATGTAAATCAACTAGATTTAGCAACAAAAATCCTGGAGTAATTTATATGAAGCATTAATTATATTATCTTTATTGCATAACAATTAAAGAGATTATTTTTAAATTCAATCGCAACCTCAACCTGTTCCCAATATTCGTTGAATAAAACATGGCCCATCCAACCGAAAAGAGGACAAGAATGACTTAAATTACTGCACACTTTGATGTGCCGGTAATAATTTGCAAGATGGCAAGTCTAACAATAAGAAGCAATAGTTTGGTGATTAAAGCATCGACTCCATTTAACGGTCGATTTACGCTTCAAACCTGACTGTGTGTTATGTTGGGGTTGTTGTTTTTTCCCTCAAGTTAGCTTTCCATCTCATTCTCTGCATTCGGAACCATTTTCCAATTATTGGTCTAGTGTCGTTCGGTGTGAGAATTGCTTACCTGCAAATGGAAGAAATGAAAGAAAATGGTTAATATTTATGTTTCCGCCGTGGTTCACCGGCCGCAGCGGCGGTGTGTCTGTGCGCATTGTGAACATTCATTTCAGCTCGAGCACACCCAACCGCGGGAAGGTGTTTGAAGATATATTAATTATAAATGTGTTAAAAACTTAGACCGAAAAGTCGATAATTTGCTTTTTATAGTGGTTTCGTCTTGTGTACGGTTTTGCGAGAAAGTGCAATCGAAACCATCGCGAAAAGCCATTCCAATGATCGTATGGGATGTACAGCAAATATTAAGAGATGTATACAGAAGAACACGAAAACAAGATGTTGTCCACTAAGGAAATAAACGGTTATACTTAAGCCTACGCGCAAGCAACAATTCCTACAACGCATAATGACCAACTTGAGAAACTCACAACACATTCCCGGAAGTTGCGTTTGGAACGAATCAATGATCACCTGCCTTGTCATCAATGAAATCTCACGGCAAAGATTTCAAACTTCTTGCATTGTTTCTTTACAAGCTCAATTCTATTCTTTATACGCCAACGTAAAGCTTCTTTTTTACTCTCGATTGAAACACACACGCATCAAAAAGAACATCCGAGTGGTTATAATTTTACGCAAATTTACTAACTTCAACCAGTGCACCAAGCCAATGCATAGGCCGCCACTGAGGTCATGTGGAGCCGAAAAGAATCACTTCAGACTGGAGTTTTTTTTATTAATTTTTGGTTCCACAACCGCTGACTGACAGAGGAGGTTTACATTTTTCCCCGAGACTCGCATAAGGCTAACATGCACCGGGGGCGGAGTGGAGTTATTCTATTTTGGCTGTTACGTGGCGCTTTTTTGCTTGGGCCAATGAACCCATAGCGGTCTGCAAAGCTTCACACATTCGTGCACTGTCGCTGTCCGTGACACTGAGGCTCGATTTTTGGCTGACATAAGTTTACGCTGCTCAGAAGGTAGAAATGGTAAAGTAGAATTCGTACGTGTGTCCACAAACACGTAGACATTGAAAGAGAGCGGGTTAAGTTTACACACCGGAAGTTTACATGCAGACGAGGATGGACCGTGAACGATGGGGTAAGGCCATAAAGAAAATCATTGTAAAATAACGCTCCGTTGAATCTAACGATGGTTGTAAAAGGATGAATTCGTTACTTTGTTTGTTTTTGGAATAATTTTATTTCGGAGCAATCTAGGTTGCTCTACCTAAATTAATTGGTTTTATTACTAATACCATTATTAAAATATGTATTTTTTGAGTCACGATTCAAGATACACAACTATGAGCTAGTAAATCACGCTTTTGCTGAACAAACCGAGACATCATCACGGTCGCCTTATTATGATTAGCCGAACACTTCTTACCACATATGTTATTAACAGAGATAGAAAAAATAAAAGAACATAGCAAACAACACTCATTTACATACCACACAAAACGGAGAACGATAAGAGAAGCCCCGGATGAAGCACGTTTTGGGGTAGTTTTTACTCATGATCGTTCGTAGCACACTGGTAAACCACACTAACCGGTAAACAACACAACGCAAATGTGCTCGTTACAAAGCTTACTTAACATAAAAACACACACACACACACATACATACATTTACATTTCCATGTAGCATTGAAAGCCTTACGTTCTCATGGGGTACAACAGTTTCCTCCAGTGGGAAATTTTATCCACCACAAACTCCCCTTTAGTGCGTTGTAAATATTAAAGTACAAATGGAAGTAAATGAACAACAACTGAATCTCCTCTGGCTACCACAACCGGCTAACGCGCAGGCAAGTAAGTGTAGGCACTGATATGCTTATACCCGAACCCCGAACCATACTGCATGCACGGAAAAGCCTCGAACGCTCATGAAATGTGAGGGAAACCATTTTCATGGCCATTGAAGCAAATTTGCTAGAACGTTGAGCAGCTGTGTACGAAAAACCGACGGTCTCCAGGAGATGCTGTTTGATTATTTTTTTTAACACCTGGAAAGAACTTTTCCACAGCACTTCAAGCGCAATAGTGATGCCCCGTTATGGAACGCGTGAGCGAATAGAGGAAGGTGAGAATGTTAGTATCGATTATCTGAAAAAACAAGACCGTGCTTTGGCTGAATACTTCTCGTTATATTTGATAAAAGTAAAATCACTGTTAGTGTGGAATCATTATGGAAATGTGGGATATTTAACTGATTGCAAAGTTAACTTACTACTGCTTACTATCGTTTATTATTCAGTCGTTGTAATTTGTTATGAATTTTTGTTTAAAGTTCGCGTTTATAATCTTAGCTTCCCGAGTTGTCTTCAAACTTTTTCTCATTTATTTATTTAATATAATTATAACGGATCTTAACCGTATTGTCAAATCTCTATCTTGATTATGCTTTAATTTCGATTGTTTCATATATTTATGTAATTACAACTAACCATAATTGTAAATTTTCAGGTAAATTCCATCAGGTTTCAATCAACAATGACTAGCACCGTCTGTGTTTGGAAATATGTTCCATTTCCTTCTCGGTTATATGGCCTTTGCGTGCTGTAAAACAACATGATTGACGTTGATCGATTGGCCATTTTACTATCCAAACGCAGCAAAAGCACAACACCGCTTTCAAACATTTTACCCAGATTCCAGGCCGAACCGGAATTGCAATTCTCACACACGATCTATTTACAGCGCAAAAAAAACTACATAACCAAACAATACGCAAAAAGGGTGTTTGTGACCACCGCTAGATAGTGTGGGCGGATGGACAAAGGCATTGGATGGCTTACTCAATTAGCTCAATGAAGCTGTAAGCAAAAAGGATAGCGGCAAAAGAGTTTGAGCGGGTTAGTGAGGTTAGACAATTTAATTATGAACTGTTGTTGTTAAAATAATTGCTTCAAGTATCCGTTTCAACAGTTTCGCCGTGTGGTGGAATGGCGGAAATATAGACCCGTTCGGTTTGGGTGTATGTGGATGCAATATCGAATTATAAACCCACCCTTAACGTCAGACAAATGCAGACAGACGGATGCATGGGGGAGAACAGACACACAGAAGGTGATGGAGGCGTCTAGCAGGAATATGAAGTGTCACATAAAGTTCGCAAAACGGGTGGCCTAGAACTCGTGAACGGTGGCGAGATTGAGTTCCATCTGAGGTTGATGGTGGTTGATCACAAACTTTAATAGAAGTATTAAAGCAAGAGGGTTTCTTCGTTGTCGAATGCCAGGGGCATTTGCAACAGTTGGATCAATCGAAATGCGACCGATTGAGCAAAAGCTTATTTAATGTTCGTGAACTGTTTCCATGTTGGTATAAGAAATGCAAGACAATAACGTAACGTGTAGAAAATAACGTTAACATAAAGGATAATCTATTTAGTAACCAGTAGTCTGCGTCGCAACTATTTAAGAATTACGAGTTGATTGAGAAAGGAACACTCATCGAAAGCGAAATTTCACTTTCGTTTGTTTTTACACATCTAACAGGGTTCAGCTCAAGACAAGACACAGTGACCGCCACACTTCTTTGCACTGGAGATCGTGCCTCCTCACCAGGCAAAAAAAAGTTGCTTTCTTGTTAGTTCATTACAAACAACCACTCCCTTTTCTGGCGAGTTTTACTTCGTGACGTTCCACTTCGTCTCTGTTTCTAGGACCACCATTTTGGATGGTTCCTTATACGGGACCGAAACCACGATCGAACAGACCACCTTATGCAGCCCTCCCGCATAGCACATCCAATGATCACAGCTGCTTGCGACATATATTTATTCGGGGCCACCACATTCCGGCTGCCTGTATCATTTGGCGCACATTTCGACGCTTCAAGCGACAATACACCACTGCGCCATGAAGCTGATGATAGGAAGAAAACATAAATCACGATCACGAGAGAGTGATCACTACGGGGTTCACCACCAAATCGGTGGGTTTCAAAGCCTTAAATGGAGCGGCCACAACAACGCCAAGCTCAGAATATGTTGCATCGAGCCCCACAAAAAAAAAACCGAAAAACATAACACATACAACGTGCAATAAAATTATCGATTTCACTTTCCTTTCGGGTGGGAGATGAAATGTCTAACCTACGGCGCGCAAGCAATCAATACCCACCCTCCCATTATTCCATAAAAAAAAAAAATAGGTTCATAGGCATGTTCAACCGATCGTGGAAATGATTTCGGCGACAAGATTAGTGGCTATTGAAGAAAATGATGAAAAATCCAGCTGTGCCGCACGAATCTCATCACAACAGCAGGATAATACTTCCCAAAGTTATTAAAAGCCTTTCGCATGCACTAGGTTGAAAGTGGGGTGTATTGGTTGTACACAATTTGGTTGGAACTTTTATGATTCAGCATAGAAAAGATGTGGAAGACCACCGTAGAAGTTGTCTGTAGTGATCACATAACGAGCACAAATAGTCCCACAACACAGCTGTGTTTGCGTCGCTATTGGGATGGTCAGGCCAGTGTGTGAAACTGTTTCAATCATTCACTCTCTGTGATTGTAAAAATTGCTCCCAAAAATTGTCCCAAAAATGGTTTATGTCTGGCGTATAAACGTTTACGGCGCAATTTTAAAATCATTGCATTATTATCCTCGCGGAGAGGCGACACAAAACGCGACGATATACTGATTACAGGAAGTCATCAAACTTCCGGTATTGCCAAGTGCAACGAACAAAAGCGGCGTTCGCAATTCATGGGTGCTCATCGCTTAAGAGAACCATTGGCGAACTGAAAAACGGAGCAGATTGTGTAATTGTTCTGCTTTTGGCTTGAACCCAACGTTTGCTCTCTTTTGGTGAATGCGCATCTTCTATGACACTTGTTTCACGTGCTTACGCTCCCGCACGATTTACAAACGAAGCAAATTGGCAGCTTGAAGTATGCGGAGCAAGAATTCCATTACCGTCAAGTGGGAGTCTAGCAAAGGCTGACACAAATTTTCAAGAACCTTTCTTTTGCCTTAAGCCGTTCGAGATGATTCTTCACTGCACATTCTAAGTGATTCTGATGCGGGAATAGTGATTATCTTTTCATGGAGAATACTTTTTAACCGCGTGACTACTTACAGTGACGTACAAAGACGCAACTGAAAGTGACGACTAAATGTGTGCCAGGAACTTTAACAATTTAATACTTCAACTTTCTTTAACGGTTTGTTCGTTTAAAAGTGGATATATGTGACAGAACATTCGTTTGAGTTGTATGATTCTGTTAATGTAGCTAAAGAACTTTATATTTCTGATTACGACAGTTTGAAGATTTATATTTTAAGATCGAACTATGTTTTCATGCCCAATCAGTTCAAAAATTGTTCTCCATTCAAATCCATTAAAAAGCGATCAAAGGTGATAAATTGGAATGTCAAAATTCCATTATACAATTATGAAATCTGATCTCTTTTCACGCCAACAACAAACTACCCAGGCATCGAAATATGCTCCACCCTTTCCTTGGACACACCTAGCAGGCGGTATGATGCACAATTCACACCCTACACGGAACTGGAAAGATTTTTCTTACGAATGTCACATTCGTCATCGTTAGAATGCGTTTCGTTCTGGTCGGTAGATGAGGAATGTTATCCGAAACCACGAAAAGACAGAAAAAAATAAACCAAACATCGACGCGAGAGAGAATAAAGGTGGGTACCGCTGGTGGCTCGTATTTCCTCTGCCAGTTCCAACAATCTATGGCCTTACTTGATGCTTGACTTGAGGTTTGTTCCTTGCACACAACATCGTCGGGTGATGTGACGGTTTTGTCGCCTCACCTTATTAGATTATCCGTTGTTTTTGGATCCAAAATAATAACAATTGTCTCTAGAGTCGTGTCGCCTGGAACTCAGTCTAATGCTGCAAGAAGCACCCTTTCTTTAGATTGCAAATGTCTTAAATTCAACCAACATCGGGACACAACAACCGAGAGAAAGAACGAACACCTTTCTTACGGAAGTGTCTAATGAAACACGTTCGGAGGGACGCTTCGTCATGCTACAGCCATTATGCAAATTAGCACCTCAAATAGTGCACCAAAACCATTCGCCAATCCACCATATGGTAAAGCAAACGGTTAACAAAATCCACTAACTACACCGCATGTGCAAAGTCCTCTTCGCAAGCTCCCTTCCTGTTCGATGGAATTTAATAATTATAGCTTCCGATTATGAGTAGAATTTTGCAATGGTACCCGATTTTGCAACACTACTTTGTTGCAAAAGAAAACTATGCAACGGTCCGCCTACCTTTCGTGATTCCACCTGCTTATGTGTGCGATTGCCATTGCTTTATGGCATTATTATCGATTGTACTTTACAGTATGCGTGTCAAAAATGAGCAAACTGCTCGTACATTTTCACGAAACCACGTACAAGTAAGTTCTTCAAAAAATGTTCACCAATCGTTCGATTTCCCGCGTTTGGAAATCAGGAGGTGTCACTTGCTAAGTTTTTATTTTTAACAACAATAAATGAATTTAATTAATCGATTTTGTCCATTATTCATTTTTTTTTAAAGCAAAACCGGAGGGAGGCCCAGGTGTTTCGGTGAATTTCATCAATGGAATTAAAATCAGCTTAACTTACAAAATTAGATGATGAAAAGCGATCCATCAAAAAGAAAGTGCACCCAACAATGAAATCATCCTCCTTCTCTGCTAGCCAAAAATGCAAATGCACCATTGTGCACGTGTTTGCATAATAGAGAGTAGGAGGCGTACCCGTATGCTAGTGAGGGTTTTTGGGGGCGAGAGTAAGATAGTTTCATTTCTTCTATCACTACCCCTTTCTTTTGCCCATTAAAATCCCTAAATAATCAAACAAAAATCGTGACCGCTAACAGCGACCCATTATTCAGTGCCAGGCGTTTGATTAAGACTTGTGGTACGAAATGTTAATTAACTCTCGGTGGGGAGCTTTGTGCTCCAGCATAATCAGGCAATGAAGTGCGGTGAAAATAAAAAAAAATATACTGAAAAGCTCGACAAAAAGATTGTTATCGTTGCACAAAAGCTAATGGATTTGCCGACAATCGGTGAAAAACGACACCCTAGCGATCCCCTATGGGCTGTGGAGGATTGCGTTAATGATGATGATCGATGGCAACGAAAATTAGGCAAGATATGTTAAATTTACCAACTCACTGCGTCGCTTTGAAAATCGTTGGTATCGAGGTGAAGATATCGTACACACTCCTCAGTACATGATATTGATCAGCAAATCGGTAAATGAACCATAACACGCTACAAGTCGCATGGCCCTTTGTAAATGGCATGGTTCGTTTGTTCGGATCAAATATGTCGTTACTTCATCTTGGATCGGATCGGATCAGATCGTATTCTATTACGCAACGGACGGAGCTTCGTTTTGTTCCCTGCAATAGTAATTTGAACTGATCTTAAAAAGACACAAAACCCGAATCAGCACAACAACAGCTAAACAGCATTAAGAATCAATAAATTTGAATAAGTTGTAGGGTGAGTTTTTTTGGTTTACTTTTTAATCTTCAAAATACAAATGAAATTTCATGAAATTCAGGCACTAAAAAACCGGCCTGCTCTACAGATTGTTGATCCAGACGAAATTAATAGCTCTATAAAACGTTAAAATGCAAAAAAAAGATCCCATCTAAAGGTGTACAAACAGATACAGGTTTGGGGACGCTTAAAATATGGTAACTGATTCGCCTCCGAAAACTCGTTCATGCAAATGTTTCATAAAATGTTTGTAGCCACAGGTGCCAGAATTAACAATGCAAAGAAGCTTCTGATACGGCGACAAACAAAGAGATCGATGTTCATTTGATAGGGTGTATTTTTTGAGCAATTGATATTTAACGAAACGATTTCACTTGTTTAGCTACTTATTGATATGTCATACACGTCTGTAAAAACGACGAGATGCGAAATGAAGATAACCAATTCTGGCTCAAGGAAAGCTTCCGACACACGCTGAATGCACTTTTCCAGTCTAGTCACGGAAACGCATCCCACGCAAATAAGCGCAGACAAAGTCGCACACAGACATGTGTCGGATCATCTTCTTCTGGCACGAAGATCATCAAAATGCAAATTTCAAGTGCACTTTGCCACCTCGGATGGAAAGCTCCAACAGCACTGTTCGCGCGTGTCGTTGGTTCACTTACAAACACCATTCAACACAATGGTACAAGGTGAGTAGCAATGCAACCGAATGTCGGAGTGTAAAAAAGTGTACTTCGGCAGGCAATATGATTGATAGTGCATGCTTTTGGGAAGAATAGAAAGCTGAACCAGTTTTCAAAAGACTTTTTCAAGATGCGCCATCAAGGGCAATAAACATTTAATTTGAACGGCACGCCGACGAAGAAAATTGAAATCATCCCATTGTTATTGAACTTCATCCCTGGAATCTTCCGCATGTGAAAAGAAGCAGATACTATAAAAATGGTACCAATATCTATAACTTAGTAATTATCGATTGCCTAGAGGATGGTATAGGACTGGGAGAAACGGATCAGTAATTGTCGCCTTTTCTTCCACTCAGGAAGAGAAAGAGTTATTTTTATTAAAGTGCTTACAACAAGCAGACCAAGATAAAAATAAAGCTCAATGAAAACAAAGTTTTCCATCGACAGCTGGAGGCTTAAAAGAAAAGGACAGAAACAAAAACGACACATTACAGCACACGACTAGTGGTCTCTCACTGCCGCCACGTCAAAGATAATTAACGACACCGATCTCATTTGCATTCGGTTTCAATCATTGCACCGAAACCACGGCCAGCGAAGCAAATGATGAATGAAGAAAAACCCCGACCAGACTTTGGCGGCAGTAAATTAAGCAAAGGCAAGCACTTTTTTCCACTCGGAAACGGAGAAAAGGCGATGGTTGAAACGCAATAAACCTGACAGCCGCCAGTCAATTAATTGAGAGAAATGCACTCCAATGCGACTGCGACCCCGAAGACCCGGGGGTAACAGTGACAGTGACGGAAAACTTCCCCCAAAATAGGTGTCTTTGGAGAAGTTGCAGCTGCACAACACAAAGGCGTAAATGCACTAAACGTATATGTTAATCAGTGCCGTTGAAAGGTGTTGAAAGCTGCCACAGAAGAATGGCCGCGTGTAAACCTACACATTACAACATTTCTTTTGCGTCTGATCTGGGGGAGAGTTAGAAGTTTAATGAGTGCGGGGCTGTGTTTGTCGTGTGGTGCTGATGTCGATTCAGCAACCACCAGTGACCGTGTTAGGCAAGGACAGTGTTTGGGCGATGCCGGTTATGTCCAAGGATGGCAGTGCGAAGCTGGGCGAAAAAGCAGACAAGTGTCTTAATTATTACCAAGGCAATGCATCGTAGCCTACAACTAGAAGTTCCCCATTTGTCAGATGGGTAGTAGATGGTGTGGATTTTCTGTTCTGTTGAATATTTACATAATTTCCTTTAGGTCTCATTGTCTAATGCCCCTGTGATTGCTTTAAGTTCTTCGATCGAATCTCATCTCTAGCAACCCAGCATGACAAGAACTGAATATCCAGAGTTCTATCCCGAAAAGAGAAGCTAGAATACGATTTTTTTCATGCACTGGTCATCTTATTTAGGACACCTTGCATTGCAACAACTAGTCACGTTTTGACCTCCAGTCTTTCTTAGGTTATATGAAAATGGTCCAGACCGTACTGGGATCATAAGGTTGGGCGTTGGTACGAATTACGACAAGACACACCGAAGTAACTTAAAAAGTGGGAAACTAGAGCAAAACCTATAACCCAAACCCACCGACCAAACCCGAATGCAACTGCAGTGTCATGGCAGTTGCACTACAAAATAAACCTGATTCCCACACGAAGTACATTCCTGTGTGTCACTCAGCAGTATGGCTGATTTTGGGTAGATGAAATGTGCGGTAACATGTGTAGCTAGGGTTGGACCGTACCATACTCCGAAGGCGGTGGTAACAGCAACACCTGCAATTTACGCAACCAAGAGAAATACACCGCACGAACAGGTACTGCTGCGTACGACTGAAAACCCGAGGCCAGTTTATGTGTTGGATGATGTTATTATGCAGAGGAAAACATTTCTGAAGGCGAGAAGGTTGAACACGTGACAAAATATCAACATTTCAAAAACCGGATCAAACGTATGTTTGGATCTAATTTAGTAATCTTACATTTTTGTTTAATGGTTATTTTACTATCCTGTCATGGTGTTTTGTTTACGATGTCTTAATAATAAAACTGATCTTTTAAATTAATTTCGGCTCATCCCTAACTTTGGCAACCGAATCAAAACTCATCATAAAATGTTGCGAAAAATATACCGCTCGCACATGCTTTACCATTCGGTAGTTTTATGCTGATGCGTCGGGTCGCATTTACTGCCACGAGAGAAACATCGCCTTACAACGGGCTTGATGATACCCGCCATAAACACACTTCACATACGCAAGTCACACACAAAAACGAGGTGACAACTGTGAAGGTACAGGCCTGGATTGAGGAGCAAGATAACGAGTTCGACGGCTCTTGGCGATCTTCGCAACCGTTGTAAGACATTTCGGTGCCTATAAACTTATTCCCGACTGTCATAACAATGTTCTACCGTGCCAGGTAGGTTATCGGGCTGGGGGCTAGGGCGCCACGTAAAGGTACAACACAAAAGAACGATGAAGAAGTAAACATACGAACGCATCAAAACTGCTACACGATGTTGATATCAACGAACAACCTTGCCCTGATAGGCAACTCAAAGGCGTTGATATACAAAAAAAAAAACATCGCGTCTCGTTCTTTGGAGTCAAACTTTTGGCGTAAAAATATCTTCACAAATTATCACCCACAGCAGCAATTTCTTCGGGTACGTGTCATTGAAAGGAAAGCAAGCAAGGTCATGGGGAAGAAACGCACCCCGTACGTTTCTGTTGTTCGATAACCCATGTGTGGTTGCGCGTGTGTTACTGACATTGGAATTGAAATAAATTATTGCCTCACTCGGGGTTTAATGCATTGAAATTTGAGTTATCGGTCCATAATATACACTACCTCGCACCGAACACTCTTTATTTCTTCCCCCACTTTTGGATCTCGACCTAATGAAGAGATGAAGAGATGGAGTAGCGAATACAGAAACAAAGACACTGAAGACAATCAACAAAAATGGAAAAATCTTTTTCCACCACTTTTCCAGGCCAGGTAAAAGTAAGACAATTTCGTGTGAGAAATCCCGGTTTCGTTCCAATCACAGTCACACGGAGGCAATGCAACGGCAACGAGATCGGAGCCCTCGCAGTACAATAGTACACTCCGCGGTTCGGAGGTATGGCCCCAGCGTTCACTCATCCTCAGGGAGCAACCATAACCCTAACCTTGTTTCGTTAATTTCCCGCTAATAGCGAAGCAAGAGCACCAAAAACTAAGCATAAAAAGGGTTCACCTAACCAGTTGCATATCATGTTTTCTATTTTCTAACAAACAATCACTTGCAACTAAGCTTAAAGTAATGCTAGGTTGGGAAGCGATGTCGATTTCAACTGACGCATCTTCTAATTGGTAATGCGAGTGCAATCATTAGCTCTATGATAAACTCGACACACATAGAGCAACCAGTAAGATACTGCTTGTGTCTGGTGCGCTGTAAAACCAATCCCCCTATTGTGGGGGTAGCAAATGAACATTTCGTTAACAGTTCGTCAGGTTAATTTGTTCCGAGCTAATAAAATCTATTTGTACAGTTCGTTCTTGCTTGTCAACGCAGTGTTTCACAACGTCAATTAATTTCATGAGTTAATCATTACCGTCAATCTTCTGGGTGGGCGACACAGATCTTCGTTGCCACGACACGAATTAGCATGGTTGTTTTATTGGTCTTTGCTCATGACTTCTTGTCTGTGGTGCTTGTTGCGGCAAAACTAAGGCAATTTGATGACAAATCTTTTATTTACTGTGTCTTGTCTTGTCAAGATAAGTTTTATTTACAACTAACTTTGATACGTTTTCCTTTGAGATGATACATTATTTATTATATTAATTTAAACCCTTGAAATCGTATCTTTGAACAAGTGGTTTGCTCTTGTTTTCTTTACTTCAGGAGGTAATCATTTAGTCACGCCCAATAAAAAGTATTTACAAGATCTGAGAAATAAGTTCTTTGGTGCGCAATCAAGCATAAAAACATAAAGTAGTCCCACCTAATACAGCACATGTTACATCAATAATCGTTGAACCAAAAAACCGAACAAAGTATTTACAATGCCTTGAAGATTGCCCACAATTTGTCGAACATTTTTAACCGACAAAATTGCACTGAAACTAGCGATAACATGATTGCCCCCTCAATAATACACGGCTGCTATAAACTGTGTTACTATCATAACACCCACTGTATGGGGGGCATCACACAGATTAGGTTAGTAGTGTGTAATGGTGGAAGTCAATGACTGTAACTTCATCAAATAATATAGCTTGGGACCAAACAGTCAAAGCATCATTATCTACGTTGCACTTACTTGATCGCAACGGATGTAATCCATGGTTAAATGTAGGTCCATACTCTGGTTGGTTTTAGATAGGAGATACCAATATACATTAGGAGAGACCAGCTGGCATGAAGATCATTTTTGAAAACGTTTCCTCTATTTATCTACAATATGTTAACGAGCACGTCGCAAACGGTATTTATTTAGAGACCTTGTAGGGGACTATTTCCTCTTTTTCACAATTTATTTCACGTTTGATCACAACACGAATTATGACACTCTACTCTCCTCTGGATTTCCCTTCTTACTCAATACTCAATGCTCTTAGAAAAGGCACTATTTATAAACAGAGTGCCACACCACGTCACAGGATGATCGAGAATCGATATCATCCTATGTTGACACATACACACGAACTGCACAGGAACGCGGCCAATATAGAGGGCGTTATATTTTTATTCTTATTTACACTTTAACCCATCCCGTGAGGAAAAGCTTCGTTGCCGAAGTGCTTGACACTTTCACTCCACCTTAAACTCCTCCACCACTTCTAATTGGGGATTTATTGCGACCCAGGAGAAAGCTTTCCCATTTTCCACTCGATCAATCACCTTGCGAATGGTGTTTTCAGATTGAACACAAAAAATGCCTTTGCCGATATTTAGTTACTGTGATGGTTGGAACGTACTAATACAACGCTTCTAAGCGTACCTAATCGTGCGGTTAGTTAGACTAACAACGCAGACGCTTAGTGTCAAATCACTCTAGTCACACTCACACATGTATGAACATCTATTGCTAATGCGCACTTAGGTAATGGAGGAGATGAGTATTTCTGCACTTTGACACTTTCTAATAACACTTAGAACACCTCTTATTCGTGCTTTGGATTGCCCAACTATTTGTATATAAGCTTTATTTTAGATGAGGTCAGCCATCGCACTTTGGCAGACGAATTTATCGATCACAGTTACGCACGTGCAGCGCACAGCACCGAAACGCCCCAGCCAGCACCGTCACTAGCTGCGCGAACTTGCCAAATGACACCCACCACACACTGACAGCCCCAGCCACACGGTGTGTCCGGTTTCAGAGCAGCAGCAGATACTCAAAAAACAATCCGCCACACTATCAACCGCGACCGGTGCGCGGCGCAAGTGAAGTGCGTCTGCAGGAGCGCGGAAAGAGATTGTTCCGTTCCGACTTTTTCACCATCATCTCTCCTGCTCTTGCTCTGCATAGTGTCGCTTTTACTGCGCATGCCCTGAGCACTTGCGACTGATCTGATCGCGGGTCAAGGGAAGGGAGATACAGTGAAGAGGATGCAGGTGTGTTGCACTCTACCCTTCCCATTTTGCACGAGCTGCACGATGCTGTGATCTGTTTCATCTCAAAACACAATTGTCTTTCTCTTGAGCAGAAGGTGATCTTTCTGCTCACTTCAAAGTGCAAGAGTACGCGTTATGTACTCTTCAGTAATTCACCGACTCCATAAACTCCTATACACCGGGTCTCAAACGCTGAAGTACAATAACACATTTTTAATCATTTTTTCTCTCTTTTACGCTCTCTCTCTTTCTTGCTCTAACAACCCAAATTCTACTCTGTTCCAGTATGACAATTTTATCACTAAAAGGGGCTACTTTAATAATTATCTCCGCTGAGTCGTTCAACGGCACAACAAACTTCAAAAACGAGGGGTCGCCCATTTCCACTCTATCCGATTTTTCCGTCACGAAAGGGTTAACTTCGAGGCCTAGAAAAGGCCGCTTTTCGATCGTTTCTCTCCGAAATGCGATCAGGTTAGGTTACCTATACGTGCTTCAATCAAACTCGACCCTTCCCTACGGCATTGCGCGTTATGCTTATGCTTTTTAGGGGGTTGCGTGTTCGCGGACCAAAAAAAAAACGTACTCCAATTGCAAAACGAAACGATCGACGTCCTCCACCGTTCCATTCCATCCCTTTTCTCCCGACACCCCCATTAAGCAGACACACACAGCAGTTTGTGAGAGTACTTCTGCTGTGCGAGCCTTTAGCGTCATTATCAACTCTCATGATCAGCTGGCTGATGGTTGCATCGCTTACACCCGTCCCCTTCCACCCCACCGGATGTGACGGTTGGATGAAGGGATGGGGAGGAATAAGAAGTAGAAGAAGATAAAAACAGAGACCGCGTGATGTACAGGGTGCAGCAGCAGACAGCTTGCAATTAGGGGGATCCTAAAATGAAACGTAATAACGGGGATCGATCGGATCGGAAAGGATGATGAATACTTTCCCTTTTTTTCGGCAAAGGAACGTTGTGTTTACAGCATAACGTTTCGTAGTTGCAACCAGAAAGGGAGATAAATATCACTCCAGGGTAGTTACGTTTTCTTTGGTAAGGGTAAGGGTGCTGGGGGGATCCATACGAAATGAATTATAGATTAACTTCCTAGTGTCCTGTTTTGATGTTCGAATGAAATGGTAAATAAACCGCAAAGAGAAAAATATTTTTCTAACTTTAATTCAAGACTGAACTTCTTTCAGCAGCAACATGCATTATTATGCATTATGATTTGTTCGTAATAGTTTCTAAGGTACAGGGCAAGATACTCATGAATCATCTACAGCACGTAATCACATAAGTGCTGCACATAATTGAACCATTCATAAAGCACAACCAGATAACGATCCTCAACATCGTACATGGCCGCACTATTTTGTCTCCCTTAGTTATCGAAAAGAAATTGACGCCCACTAGTGAATGAAGCTGAACGTACGGTCCTCTAGTGTGGGCGGTATTGATGGAAACACTTTCATTATGTGTACCAGACCGAAAATCACAATGTCCAAGATCGAAACATTCTGGAACAGGTTCCATTTCCTCCCTTTCTATTTGTTACCGTAAATGCCACCGGCAGGGCCCTGCATATTTTCCACGACCAAGCGTGTACACTTCAAGGTCATCGGGACGGTGTGGATTTCATAACCGTGTACACAAAACGAAGGAAAATTCAGCGCTAAGGGACGCGGTTAGTTGGAAGGTGGGAGACAGCATTCGGCAACGATTTATGGGGCCGATTTATGATAACTACAAGCAGAACAGGAGGAAATAAAATTCCCGAATGCGCTAAAGGTAAAGCGGTTTGGACAGATGTTATGATGAAGTACAAGGATTATGGGTTTTTGGAACAAACATACATTTTGCTCTTTTTTCTTACAGAATGTAAGTTATGTTCACGTTGGTTTGCGTTTTGGAATGAAAAAATATTGATTTAACTTAAAGTGTATTTTTGTCGTGTTTCATGATTTTAGATTTATTTCCTGCGCAATTTACTTGCGCATTCAAATTAGCAAAAAAAAAAAGGTTTAAACAAAGGTGCGCAAAAACATACCGATAAAGGTATCCTACTGTTATACTGTTGAGTGAGTTATACCGTCCAATTACACCACACACCCGAGACCCGCTTAGCCAAGACACTTACCCTGTTGTTCAAGCCTTCGTAGTTCTTTCCCCGCTTCAGAGAGGGCGCTCGGATGACGACTTCATTCATTTTCTTTACACTCGCTGTCACGGAACGAACGAAATGGAAGAAAAATGCATGCAAGTATGCACTGACTCAGTACGGTTTGCACAAGCGAGGAATAAGTTTGTCAACACATATTGCGTAATTAACACTTGTTTAAAATCACTTGTTACACACACAACAAACACCAATCAATCACTAGCTTGATTGTGAAACAATAAACCTAATCATTGAGAAATGGAATGTTAAATTTAAGACATTATTTGATGTTATATTAAGTGCAACACAAACACGCGAAAGCACACTTTTATCGTATTTCTTCATTATCGCTCCATCGTCAGTTTACGATGATCTCTTGCACAGCAATCACTGCCAAACCGAAGCATGAAGAACCTGAAAGTAAGAAAAACCGGAAAGGAAGAGAGTAAAAGGTTAAACACACATTACTTAACGATCGACCGGATGTGATACGTCTTAATTAGATCAAGTTTCGTGCGGCATCCAGAGCAGAAAACAAATAAACCGCGGATGCGTTTTATAATCAATTTCCCATCGATCGAAGATCAACCAAAACGATGAGCAGCGGTAAACGGAAACTGAACAAAGCGACAAAATAAAATGAAAAGATCATCCAAACCAACGACAGAACTGAGAACAAATGTTCCAAAACCAATTGGTGTAGGATAGAGAAAAAAAGACAATAAATAAACATGATCATTTCCGGCGTTGTTTTGTTCTAGGAAGAACCGGTTTTGTTGTTGGTGCCTCTCAAAACATGAATAAAATCTCAAGATTCGTCTGCTTCACCAGAGAACCTACAATTTTGGCAAGTAATTCATCTCGTTAGCTTAAGTTCCTCTCTCCCCATGGCAAGGTTTGTTCGTGTGCCACTTTATGAGCGACGAATGAAAGTAAAAAAAAAGGTGAAGAGCGAATTTGTTGGCCTCATCTGCACACCAGTACAGATACGATTTCGCAACCTCTTACCAGCTGCTGCTGGAATGATCGAAAGGGGTTGTAAAGACGATAAAAAAGGTCAATCGTGAATTATGAACCAAGCGATAAAAGAAAGAAAACAAGGTTGATGGTAGAAGAGAGTTAAGTGGGAGGTCTTCCTCCGAAAAAAAAAAACTGGAAGACAAAACAACGCAAGCAGATTTTGGAGGTAAGTGTTTAATGATTACGTAGACCAGAGCATTGACAAAGCACTTTAGGGGTTGTTTTCCCGATGTTTTGATAATTGGTTACGAAACATACCACTTCGAAATAATCTTTTCACCACCGTTTATTGATTAGATCAATTATGCAATCCAAATAAAATATAGTAAATAATATTTCAAAATACAATGTAAATACAGAGCAATAGTGAAATGGAATTCCATGTCAATCAGAAATGATTCGATCCTTGAAATTTCAATCTCTCAAAACGAGGGTCCAAAACGATTAAATCACTGAAGAGGAATGTAATCTGATTGCTACGCAATCAAGATGAACGCCTGTGGCACCGAGGCTCATGAAAACCAGCGCCAAAGCTTTTCACGTATAGGACGGTACTGACCTACCCAAAAGAGTGAAAAAGTGTAGGAAATTATCGAAATCAGCCAAGATTGGATAAAGATTTTTTTCGAGTTTTTTTTTCAATTCCCCACCGTCTTCGTTTCTTTATCTGTGCCTTGACCTTGTGATGACATTCGATGGACGTCAATTTTGTTTCTTTCTCTTGAATGGTGAGAGGTTGCCCATATTCAAGAAAGTGGTCCTTACCGGCAGAACATAAAGATTCACCCAACCAGTGAACATCAGAGTACTTCAGACACACAAGGAAAGAAAATCCTTCTTGGTGGTAAATTTGGGTGTATTTTTTCTACTTTCCGTATTATCTATTTCCATGGTCAAAGGCGCGCTTGCAAAGGAATGCGCAAATAAACAGTTCTTTGCCGTTGACAGCCAGCAAAGAAATTATGAAAACCATTCCGACGAAAATGGTTTCGGTTATGGCGGCAAGGATTTAACGGCTGATGCTGCAAATGGTTGTCATGCCAGATGAAGGACATTATCTTACGCTTGAGAGGCTCATACATATCCTACTTTGTGACACTGCCGAATATGCTTACCCTTTTTATCGAGTGCGCAATGATAATAAGTAGCGGAAAAAAACCCCACACTTTTGGAACGGACATAAGCATGAATTTCTTACTTTATTACCCAACGAGTCTGCTGATGTAGACGAACCCAGAATTTGTTGTTAAAGTCCAAAAACCTTCAAAGGAACGTTGGAATCGATGTTATCGAAAGGATTACGGAAAATAAGCACCAATAATCCGTCCTTTAATAAACCGTAAAATTACAAAAAACGATAACATAAACAATCATCCTTCCTGATATCCTACAATGGGCATCAGACAAAAATGCGTACTAAGAAATGCTTTAATCAACGCGTTACCTCCCGCACCAAACAACACCGTAATGATACATGCAGCAACGGGTCGGGAAGTGTGTCTACCCGTCCAAAGGTTAGTGACTTGCGGTACGATATCACGAGGAGCCTCCCAGGTCCCGCAAAGAAAACCTGTACATTTCAGGAAGAACAAGTACGAAAAACCGGTGCGTCATTACATTTTTTTTATCATTCAACCACCTTGTGCGTACTTGGAGCATGTATGCAACCACCACACCGCCATATGCCAGCTGTCGCGGCCGATCAGAACAATTCCGTTAACTGCGGCAAAGATACCCCAAGGTCACCGACGCTGGAGCCGCCGCCACCACCAGAGGGGTGCGTTAACGAAACCTGTTTTGCAGCGCGATAAGTCTTGCGATGCTTTCGGGTACGATTGGCCCCAATACATAGAACCAGCGTATGTATGCGCCAATGGCTAATGACTGTTTCAGGTGTTGTTTGTGCACGTTGATGCACCAAACCCCGGCAGAAGAAGATAGACAAAAAAGGTGGAAGAAACGAACCTGACGCAGTTGCAGCGTACGGTAAATGGGTTCGTTTTCTGTTTATTCTATTAGTGGTGTGTTGCTTTACGTTCAAATAAAATATGTTTTAGCTCTTTTTGCTTGCGTTAAACAACGCGCAGGAAGAACAAACAGTGCGCAGCTGTCAAGACGATTATTCTGCTCCTTTAACGGGTATTAATTGATTCGCTTTATGTATTTGGAGTTTATAGCGTTGAGAGCAAAATCCTATTGGGAAGCTAGTAATTTGTGGGTTCTTTAAGTAAAACAAAGACGATTCTTCTTTGTTGCAATTTAAGTCTGCTCGATAAGGTTACTAGTAGTTGATCGTTTTATATACATCTTGGTTCAGTGTTCAATTTGCTAGAAATAAAAGAATACAAGTAGTACTCAGAAAGAAACACGCATAAAACCATAATGCATCTTCATTCGCAATCCCTACAACACACACCACAACGCTTCATCGTCTAGGAGGGAAGAGTTCTGACAGTATAAATCACCTCCACCAGGCCGTTGCTCGAACAGACAAACAAATCAATCATCCATCCAGCGACAGATAATTGCATTAAGCGCAATAATATTTATTATCCTTTATGTGCGCACCCACAGCATCAACGTCTTAGCGCAATTGAATTGTTTGCACTAGACGACGACTGACGATCGGGGCAACAAATGAACTCGGATTAATCTTTCCTATATGGAGCAGCACCGCTCGGGAGGAAACGGATCCGCATAAATGGTAAATGCACATCGATCATGAAACTTCCAGGTTTAATGGATCAGTTAATTGCGCACGATGGGAAGTTGTGCGGATCGTTTATCCAGGATGATTCAGCTTTGGATCTTCCACTGACTTGGTAGTTACATTTTTAAATTCTATTAAACAATACGCAAAATAGCACAAAAAACGTCAACTTACATCTGTAAAAACAGAAAAGTAAAACATTGACAAAAATAAAACTTCAATGTCTATTTTGCCATTTATTATTCACGGATATTAATGGCTAAGTGAAACAAGTGTTAACGTCAGCATCATTAGATCAATCAATCATGGTCATGGGAGGGGAAACGAAGTCTTAATTACAAATGGCTCTCCTAGGTTCCACAAAAAAAACCATGGCGCCATACATACATCGCCAATTCGACTTCCGTCTTGAAGAATGCATACACAGAACACGAAACGAATGCTTGTGGCAGTAAACGAATGAATGTATTAGGCCCCAGAGTCAAGATCAGTATAAAAAGCAAATGTAATTTAATTAGCATATTTTATGTCAAAAGAATTGGATTGGAAGCAAAACTTAAAGCGTTCCCCCTTCTAGCTAAGAAAAAACAGATATATCTTCGACTGCAGTCAAGCAAAAAGGGTAGCCTATTTTTCATAAAGTTTTCCTCCTTTACAATGGCGTAGAAAATTGCCTGATCTAACATTCTTACACATCGAAAACCAGCAAAGGGATACTTACTTCCCATTTCAGCTCATCTCGCATTATATCTGTGACTCTCAAAACCGCTTACCGCATTGCAGATGCAAAACTCCACCCCTTCTTTACAACCTCCACACACCCTGCTCCATCTTTTTCTTCAACAGATGTACTTATTTCTTTTCGCATATTTTCACGTTTTTACTTTTTCGCGTCTTTGATAAATCCCCCAATTGGTTACCTTGGTCATCGCAAAGTTACGCAACAATTTTCATGGAGGGAAATTCATTTACTTTTTTATTGGTTAGTAGTTGTCGTTGTTGCAGTAATGATTTTCTCTTCCAGCTCGTTACAGCCTAAGAGGAAGCTTTAATCTGACGTCTCCTCTCTTTTCGCTCCCTCACCTGATATCCGATGCGGAGTGCTTTTGATTATTGTTTAGGTTTTAACGCCTCGATTTAGATTGCAAAAAAATATGACGGCGAGAAAACGGGGAAATTGAAATAGTTTGAATCGCGTGATGTGATTTAATTCGCCCAAAAATAGCTAACAGCTTCGTGCTCTCCCAAAATTGCCATCCTACGTAACATCAGCAAAAAGTACATGATGGATGTTGACTTATTAAAAACGTTTAAAATAATACAAATCATAAAGACGTCACAAGACTTTCTCTCGGTTTCAAGCCCAAAAAAAAAAGAAGATTCATGTGGCGATTGTCCCGCAAACGCATTTTGCGGGGCTGCATGGATCGATGAGTCAAAACAAAAGCACCTTCGCCATCCATTTCCATCTCAGCTGGAATGGACACCAAAGAAGCAACAAGAAAAAAAAGCGAGCGGAAAAATAAGACATTAAATGAGTGGAATGGACGGGAAATATACATCCGATTGATAGCCGGTTACCACCCGTCCGGGACTATCAAGATGGGACGGACCTACCGTTGACGGATGAGATGTAACCACCAGGAAAGGAAGTAATCACTGAGAGGTGCAAAATACGGTCACTTTGAAATTTCCCTTCATTTCGGTCACATAACGATCGCAAGTACTTGCAGCATGTACGCCGGCCTACCTTCATGATCACGACAAAAGAAACCTAAATCTTCACGTAGCCATTACCGAACCACCGTTGGACAGCCGAACGGCTAAAGGTGTCTCTAAACCGTAGCTCGCTGATTGTTGATTGTTTGTTAATGTCCAATGGAACATCGCGACCAGTTCCGGCTGGGAGTTTTTGCAGGTGTGCTCCCAAAGTGCCATCAAAACACAGCCGGTATACCGTCGGGCCACTACCTGAAGTGACCACATCTTTTCTATCAGTAACATGCCTTAACGAGCTGTCACACTTGCGGGACGTACTCTACTCACATTGCCACTGAAAATGGTTCCGAACTCGAGAAAGTTTGTTTTCTACCCGACAGACGCCAGCCATTCATTTGCATACAAAAGCCGAAAGGGAAAACTAGACCACGATGTTGACGGTTCATGTTGCCAGAAGGTGAACGCTTCTGGAATGGTTCCATTTAAACGGAACGCCGGCCCATCATTAAGAGCAGGATTTATTTTGTCCACACGGATAGATAACTGACGCTGTGGTAGTAATTAAAGGTATACCAACCACCCCTGATGCTCCGTACATTGCTCCAATAGGTTCGATAGATCAAGCTGGAGTTGAAGCTGAATGACTATCCGATCCACCGAAACACTCAGGAAGTGCCCAACGATGCTGAGAACAAGTGGGACAGGAAGATTGGAAGGTTTCGGGTTCCACCACACACCGGAAATGGACGAAAGTGAAAGTACTGAAAAGCGTACGAACCCGTGAAATTGATGCCTTCTCCGGTCCACCTTGTGTGTACGATCGAAGGATGCCGAAGTATCCACAGTGAATAGAAGCTAAAGAAAGGAAGCTGTAGCCAGTAGCTGCGGCAACAAATCGTTTTACACAAACCGATATTCGAACGATACGAGCTCAACACGCCAAACAGGGAAGAAGTGGATGCATTTCCATTTAACGCATCATGCACGCAGTGAAAGGCAAGAAAAACTCCTCCGTGTGACTTACGTCTTACGGCGTTCGATCCCCAGCCCGTACTGTACTTCTGAAATAGCACGAGAAACATTTGCATTCAACGAATTTTGTGTGTAAAGATGTGGCGGAAAGGTCGTGCTCGAAAGGTAATAGATATGCGTACCGCTTTCCGGTTGCTGTGAGTTAGCTAAATATGGTATTGAACAGGACGGTAAGGTCGAATCCGCTGCCGGAAGCTTGGGGCATCGGGCTATTTTCATATCTTATGCTACCCGGATAAGGTTCATGTGGTTTATCGGGTATTCAATCACTAATCGTTTGACAGATTAGCAAACCTCTTAGCGTCCATGGTTTTATTAGCATGGCAAACAACAAACTGGTTGCCATTGGATAGATTTTTCCCGAGCGTCATTCAATCGTAACTTCCAACACATATCTAAAAGTGCCACCCTGTTGAAGAGCTAGAGACACTAATCCTCATGAAAATTTATATTCTCACGCTATTGTAAAGTTTCAAAAGATTAATTGTGTTCTCATTTCTTAGCTGCGACATAAAAATGCTAAATAAAAGCTTACATCCTCATTCGTGCCGTTATCGTTCCCATCTATATGATCAGCCCTGGTCGGTTGTGTCAGGAGCTCCCATTCCGAGCAAATTATATAACATTGTATCGGTAAAGGTCTAATGTTTCGGGGTTTTGCGTTTCCTTCCAATCATTAGAAGCTACGCCGTGCAATAGGAAACGTGATGCCCTTAGGTTCCGCCACCGCTAGCTGCGTCACGGTCCACACAAAGTGAGAAAATTGTTTCGTGTTACTTTTTATAGTTGCATGAATAAGGGCAACACTGCAATCGAGATGCAGTTTCTAATTTCTATGTTCAAGTTTCAACAAAACATTAAAATAAGTTCGGTTTTTAAAAAAGCTTTTGCCTACTAGCCTTTTGGGGGACGCGGGATTTCTGAATGAATATTTATGACTTTATATTCCTTTTCCATCGGGACGTTCAAACGACGCTCGAAACAATGTATTTGCATAACGAAAATTGCCTTTTTGCACCGGGCCCGACCGTTCCGGGGATGGTTTCATACTTGGCCAAAGTGCAACGCAGTCAAAGCTGGTGATGGAGTTTCTACCCATGTTTATTCCCCAATTTCGAAACGGAACTATGGTGTACCGTTTGTGCCAAACCCGAGCCAAACACCGTCGATGGCAGATTTTTCCCCGATACAATCCTGTTTCGATGCAACAACGGAGATGGGTGATCAAGTGGAAAAACTGTTGGGTGGGTTAAATTTATTGCCTTCCTCACGTGCGACCAGCTGGTCGTTTGGGGCATGTGAACGCCTCGAATGTACCATAACTGGGGAGAAGTATGTCACTAGACATATAACCCATTTGCCCGGCGCCCGTACGACATTGTTTTGCACACAATCGATGAAACCGAAAGGCATGAACAGAATGACAGCACAAAATATGGCATACATATTCCCGTGCACAACATCATCATCGCAATAAAAGCGGAATGCTGCTGTGCGCACCAATGAGCAGTACACACATATTAAGTGACATTCGGCGGTGTCCTTCCGCCTCGGTGCTGATTAGAGGCCAGCATTAACGACGAAGTTTAAACACGAGCTGGCGCCACCTGCTCTACCATGCGAGCGGACAAGAGCGAAACAAGACGGTTCAAAAAGACCTCGACTAAATTCCAGAAATGGTTTACATCTCCAACCATCATGAGGTAGCGTCAATAGGAATGAGAACAAATGTCCAGCTCCTCTCAGCGCGGGCACAGATCAAGACAAGGTCGCTCCGGGACATTGGATGGCCGCCATGGAGACATGTTATTTATTTATTTAATAATCACTCGCGTGATTTCGGTTAGGCATAGACCTCAATGTGACGCTTCGGGTAGGATTACGCCATCCTTCAGATCGTACACACTGGGCACGGTGGTGAGAGCACTCTGGGAAATAGAGGAGGAAGGTTACGAATGCTCAAGGGCTTACATAGCTCACAAGTAGTTATTTCTCTTGTGGAACACGGACATTTGTCCATACTTGGTATCGTAAGCAGGCGGTTAGCATATCGTGAAGCGAACAAGAAACATCAACAAGATAAGCGCTCACAAGCGACGAACTTCCACTTCCACTCCAAAAGGTGCTGTTTGTGGCACGTTTTTTTTTCCTTTCCTTGCCTTGGAAAACATAAAAAATAATGGCCAGAGATAATTCAGCAGATCAACAACGGTGAACCGTCATAATGATGAGCACAAAACACCCGTCCACCAGCGTTTCTGCAGCATGGAGAGAATGGAATGTCTGTACGATCGCAACCACATGCATGCTCACGCGATCAAAAGGCGTAATGTCATTTAGCAACTCGACTGCATGATTTCGAACCGACCCCATCATAAATCTGTGCGAGCCAACCCGGTTCTATGGAAAGGGCAAACCATTCAATCCAAAATTACACTGCCTGTGTTACTAGGTCACACTACTGCCAGAGGTTCTTCCCTTCGCGTGTGCGTGTTCTAGCCCTGCCGATTACATAAAAATAAACCCTCACTCCTCCCTCCCCGAAAGCAGCGGTCACAAATTTATGCGAATTTCTCAACCCGCTCTGTGTTTGGAACGGAACTTGTTGAACGGACTGGTGTGACGTTCAATAAAACAAGCATCCACGACGACGACGACGACGACAACGACGAGTTGCATCGGATTTCTAATCTAAATTTCAAATCATTCTTCGAAATGCGCGCCAAAATCGGCTATCGGACCGGTAGCACCGTTGGATGTGTGGGGCTTTTTTGGTCCTACCAAGTTGCAAATACGATACCAAGCACTCGGCCACATATATGCATAGGGATGAGACCATCCACCGCTGGTAATAGCGTGTCCAGTATGTCCGTTCCGTTGCCATATCTTTCGGAATTAATTATTCGCCTGTCCGGTGTATCCGTCGTCACATTGGCCAGGTGGTGGAAAATGAAACTGAATAAACGCTAGAAATGCGATTCGATATGCGATGGCAGGTAGATCTGACATGTCATAAATAAGAAAGAGCAGGTGCTCTGTTGGTATCTTTTGGCCGCATATGGTATAATAGTTTGATTTTCTCTGATGATGATGCTCAAACTAATCATCAATTAGGTGCTGGGATGATAGTGAATCTGCTGGTAAGATAAGAAAACGGGGAAAGTCTTGCAATATCAAAACTTCACCAAAATCTGCTTAACGAATGCATTATTTTTCTTCAGTAGTTTTTGTTTAGCTTTAATTTATCTCTCGAAAACTAATCACTTTTTCGCCTTAGAAACTGTTATTCATTGCTAATTTATTGGACGTTTCCGCTTGATGATTTTGGTCAGCAAACAACAACACTTTTTCTTTTATTATTTCAAGCTGTTATTGCCCAAAGAAAATAGCAAAGAACCTATTTTTTCCTCGCATTTTTTACACTGGATCACGTTACAAACGTCATTAAGGAACGCTGCAAAAAGAACCGAAGAGAACACTGTAAACTATCAGCTTCAACTCTAAATTGACTCAAACTAAGTACAGTACAAAGAAATTGCCGAAGGTTCTTTTCCTTCCGTATTCGAGAAACATGTAACACACCCACATCCAAGGCGAAGAAGCCACACGAACGTCATATAGAGCATCACTCCGCCTTGCCACCCATGCCGGGTCTGATTTAGTTCCGGCATTATGTGGTCAGTAAACTGCTTTAGTTGTAATGTTCCCGTGTGAGTGTATTATTTTTTGCTTTTTCGGTTTTTTAATTAACAAATTGCTGGCCGGCAGTCGCGTGCACCGGTGTAGAAATTCACCGCCAACCGTATTTTATTCTCTCTCTCTCCCTCCCCGTGCCGTATCAGTGTTGGATGGGTGATTAATATTATTTCCTGGAGGATTCTCGTTACTTCTTGTCGATTGGACGAATCATTTCTGGCCGACTTCTAAACGGCGGAACAACACTCTGCCCAGGAAGGAAGTGAAGTTTTTCGCTTTTTTTTTGTTCGCTTTAATGCACTAATGGAACATTCAGCTCAGTGTTTGCTGCATCACTATCGGAAGCCACTCCTGTATGCCAGAAAATATTGCTTGCCAGAGGAAATCATTTAGGGAACGATCCCTCCTTTTTTATGTAACATGCAACATGCACACCCAATGAAAGACGTATGCAAATTATGTGTGGATATGAACGACCACCGACCGCCGCGACCGCCTAATGACTTCTGACATTAGAATTTGTTTTATTTGATTGATATCTTGTGCTTTGTTGTTGTTCTTCTTGTGAAACAAGTTTCTTATTAAATGATAAAAATTATACTCAGGGGACAAAGAATGCTTGTTAAAGTCTAGAAATTGAGCAAAATAAATAAAATGTCAAACTTTATTATCAGACAAAAATAATACATACAACTTCTTAATCCAATCCCACATGAGAGTCTCTCCAGAAAGCCTCATAACATTGGCCAAGTAGTGGCCTGCTGCTGGACTTTAATTTTACGCATGGGAGATTTAATGTCGGTCGGCTGAACTTCGTGCGTACAGCGATCATCACACCACGTCGAGATCCGTCTCACGGTGCTGACGAACCATTAACACGAGCGACGTGTCTTAAGCTACCAGTGATGGATGGAATTTGAAATTAAAGCCAACGAATTCCACACCACTCCGAAGATATACAGCGTACCGGCGTACGTTGACATTAAATCGCTGTAAGCAGTTTCTTCTGGGCAGCGATCTTTCTAGCCCAACGGTAGGCAATTCTAATCGCAATAGCCGAATGCTTCTTACACATTCAGTAGCCGAGTGAGAGAGGGAAAATAGTAACACATTACAAACGCTACCGGCCACTAGAGCGTGTGTATCGGAATGGTAGGGACACAAAAAAACGGGAAATCGACCATTTGAAGCTAAATTAAATTACAACCCATTTAACGAACGTAAAAGGGAGGAGCGGAAAAAAACGCTTAAACACGTGAAGTGCGTACGCTTGTGGGAAGTTACACATCGGCTACTGTTGCTTCTAATGTTTCGCCCGAGCAAAGACAACGATCGTTCGCTGTGTGTCTGCGACGTGTATCCGCCATACAAGTTCAATGGCTTCCACGCCAACTTTTTTGTGTGTGTTCCGAAACTACTTCGATTTGTTTTCGACGCGAAATACGTGAGACTCACACGTGTTCGAGTAGTTTTTCCACCCAACCCGAGCAACACTTCCCAATTGTACGGGACGTCAGCATCTGTCGTTCGTTGGCCTTTTTTTATTGGGAATGCTGGCGGAGAGTGTCTCCATCGATGAACAAACGGAACGCCCACCCCATAATAACGTGACCATTTCCAGCGACGAAGCGCCATCGGAACTGCATCGAATTTATATAAAACAATCATAATAATGATGCGGTTCATAAACTCCATCATCATCGTCTTTGATCATTCCAAAACGATACGTTTCGATGGCGAGCTGGTGGTATGAAAAATATGCGACCAGAAGGAAGGAGTCAGACAGACGGTAGAAACGATCCCATTCCCGGATCGAAACCACGTACTGCTGCAGGGCGGGAAAACTGGGAAGTTATGTGCAGTAAAAAGCAATTCACCACCGATATGTGTTCTCTGGCGCGCGTTCTTTGCTCCACAAAACGGTGCATTTGGGGTTTGCTTCTCGCCGGGTTGTTGGTGGGAATGTTTACTCGTTTCGGTTTACCGAAAAGAAACACTAAGCACCCATCTTCCGACAGTCATTGGACCGTGCTCCGTATCGAGAAAAAAAAGAGATGAAGATCGTCGATCAAATCGAAATCCATCCAGAGTTCGAAATTGGATTTCCATCGCTTTGGGAAAAGATAAAATATTGGCAAAATGAAAAATATTACATAATTACACGATAAAAGAGAGCTTACCGACATCCATAAGCGATTTTTCTTGATTACAATTTTCGCTTTCTGCTGAAATTTCGTGTTAACGAGCAAAATTCATTCATTTTTTTTATATTTGGTTTCATGTTTTGCCGTTTTTTCTGTCTGAGGATATCAGTTGGTTTTAATCGAGTGGAATCGTTTATACAATGATCAACTTTTCTAATGAGTTGGTAATTTTTAAGCTGGTTTCAAATAAAGAAAATGTATGAATATCTATCAGAACTGCACAGAATGTATGTCCAACTATTTAGTTCAAGCTATACTATGGTCAAAGCAGTTTTCTAGCTATATGAAATGTACAAGATGAACGAAATAACTATATAAATGTGAACTTCTATGAATTAAAGTATGAATTTTGTCATTCTTCAAGAATTCCGTGGAAAAAAATTAAGAAAAAAACAACAAAATCCTCAAGAAATCTGCCCCAATTTTACATCCAACGTGATTTCAACTGTATTCGTCAATCGCCTGACAAAAAACGCAACAAAACAAAAAAAAACTTAACAAACGCTTTATGCTCCTTTACCATCGATCGGATTCTAACCTCATTCAAATCCCTCACGACACTCTTTTCACGCCAAAAGAATTGGCGCACAAACCGTACTACTACGCTTGAGCAAATAATGTTAAGCATAATGGCTTCCGGAACGAACCCGAAAAAACAGCGAGCTTGTCGTTTTCGGAGCAAGCAACAGAGAAAAAAAAAGTATTCATTCCACGCTGTATCGTTGGCAAAAGAAACAATTTATGTGGCTTCCTTGCACACAAAAACCATCCCACCATTCTCGCCAAAATGTCTAGACTCAACTTGCAATCGAGTAACGTTCTCGAGAGATATTACGGAGTAGACAATAACCAAAAAAAAAACATAAAACGATCGCTGTGAATGTGAAACGACTTCACGTCACTTTGAATATTTATTCAACTGCCAGCAACTCCGAAACCCCGTCACCTTATTGGAGCGCTCGTTGAAATGTTGAAAAAACGGCATCGACCGAGGTTGACAAACGAGTGTTGTGAGCATGAAACCGAATGATAACGTTGCGTAAAATTATATCATACGTGACCTAAAAAGAAAACATCACAATGATACTTCCACCACCATTGGAGAGATGCAGGCAGTGGAATGTTTGTTAGGCTTCAGAAAAGAAAAACCCCTTTCCCCTATTCAAATATCCGTTACCAGTGTGTGACCAACATTCATCGGATTTGACAGTGGCGGAAGTTGGGACCAAAAATAGCATCGATGATTCAAAATCATTCTCCAAGTGCTGTGCGTCTCAACTCGTCCGAATGTGTCAGGTGAGGTGAGAATGTATCTCTACTCGCGAGACAAAAATCGAGTGCAGAATCGACACAGGGTAAGCATTTGAAGATAAGAATCCGTCGCAATGCACCAACGGCACACGCAGCAGCAGGTCTTCTCGTCGGTGTCTGTGTCGGTGGCCTCAATCCCTACACTATTCCCGCCTCTAACCCGCAGTATCTGCAGCTAATCTCTAAAACAACACACATGCTCCACGTGTGTGCATCAGCATTCATTGCATTCTGGGTGGGATGGTGGACAGCGACCAGCCCCATACACTGAAGCTGTCGGTGTGATGTTTTAATTTCCCCACAAAAGACACGGCCCATTTCGCAATCACCGTCTCTCTCTCTGATCGGGTACTTTATTTTGAACGAATAATGATGCTACTGCTCGCCCTTATGCTGCACCATTTTCGGAAGGAAGACATTCTAGAGCGGGTGAGATAAAACGTGTTTATATACCCTAATTCCACCGGTCGGTGGTTTTCGGAGGTAAGAATAGTGACAAAGAAACGTCCAACAGTGTTTCAAAGTCCGCTTAGCCGACTAAAACCGCCAAGATTCGCACTCTCCCTCATGCGGCAACAGACACCAACATAAAATATAGAAGCAACGAATAAAAAAACGAAGAGAGAACAGACGATGCACGTGAAATAAAACAACAAAACCCTAGGAGCATAAAATGCAACAAACTCTACAGCACAATCCCGCGTTGCAGGTTGATAAATTTAGAATCATTTGCCTCGGGAGTTACCACCGTCGAACGTCGTCCACGAGTCAAGCAGTCGTCTGTTTTCTGTGTTCTGGCTGCGCTCACCTATGCACATCACATGGTGCAGAGCGTCTGAAGGTGCCATTTCCGTGCGCAAGGTGAGGTGGTCGGGTCTCAGGAAATGCAACTGTATCTACTCACACCTTTCCATCTTTATTTCCTTTTTTTATTTAACGCTCCACACATCACTCGTTTAGCCAATGGTAGAAGGAAAAATGTAATCATGGTTGTAGTGGTTAACGTGGTAAAAACACATTCTGACAGGCACAACAACAACAGGTCGCCAACGGTCTTGAGGCTGCAAAAGTACTACGCCACCTCGAGAAGCAAACGAGAGTAGCAACTCACGGCAATGCATAACTTATGGACCATCTTCTACCACCGGCGTTCTCGCTCACCGGGATGTCAGATTATGGAACTATGGTTCTTTTTGATAACCGAGCTCGCCACAGGTACGCTAAGGCAACGTTAGTGAGGCGAGACACAAAAAAATCTAAAAGAGCAACAACATATCTCGAGGGGGTTTATGCACAGACAGTAGTATCGCGGATTTATTTCAATTTCTAGTGTACGTTGCTGCCTCCGGTGTAGAGTGAAGGCTACGGAAGGAAACAATGCCGGATTGCACCTTCACCGGATAAATGTAATAGACTTCAACAGACGCGAACGAGCCTCCCGTGGTTCATAAAATGGAGCGGACATTTTAAATTCGAAGGTTTACGACTGCAATCGCGAGAGTTGCATCTGTTCCTTCGTTCACCACAAGTACTAACTTCTGAATGAAATATTCAAAACGATAATATATCTAATTGGTTTGCTACAAAAAATTGAGTAGAAAGAAGGCAATAAGAATCATCAATGTAGCTTCTACGGACACAATAAATTGATGCTCCAAACGTACTGTCATTAAACATTCAAAAGGACGAAAAGCTACTGCAATTTCATACCTCTTCTGTGGACGTATTTGTATGAATTTTAACCAGCGGAAAAAAATAGACGAACTCGAAAGTGATAATGGCATTCGGGCAGATTCTCCCAACCTCGCCAAAGCTAGGGAATTCCTTTATTGGCTCCGGATCGCTTACATCAGGACGAACGATGAAGTGAGCGGTCCCATATTGCCCAGTTCGTATTACGGACAGGCGAACCGGACCTATCCACATCGACACCAGCGGCCACCGTCAGTGAACGTTTAACGACTCAGACGAGAGCCATAATAATGCCTGGAGAAGGCCCTTTTGTGTCCCGGACAGGATCATATTTTGCCAACATGAAGCAGAATAGGTCGGAAGATGAATTGCACCACGATGACGACTATTTTGGTGGATCAGTGGAAACTGGGAATTTTTTAGAGAGCTGTTAGGCTCTATTTTGCTGCGCATAATAAAACTTTTTGTGAAAATATACGAACATTGTGTGAATGAAGAAAATATAAAATTGAAATCATCTAGGTAATAATAAAATAGTTATCGGGTATTCCACGATCCTCAAAAACAAAAATTAACAAATCACTTTTTTTAAAGTTATATAGAAATGCGATCCATACCTAGATGGTCTTATAGTACATAAGAACTGCTTAAACCATTGAATGTAATGAATCCGATTAACATTGTGCTGGAATTGTGAGAATCTTTGGTTAACTGCATCAAGCATAAGCCACTTCATCACAATGACTTTCCGAAGCGCTTTCATCCGGTAAACGATTGCAGTTATTTTAATTTTAACTTTTATCCAACTTCACTAACCCCTAACCATATCGCTCGGTGGCAACACAAACGGATGCAAACTTCTTCTACTGGAAGTTCGCCACACCAGGGCCAAGCGCGTTGTGAGCAATGCGGAAGAAACTCCGAGGAACAGACAAACACTTCGACGCAAAAAAAACGATCCATTTTGCCATGGCTCGCGGAGACAATCGTTTTACTGTCCGCATGCGACCGACCCCATCAGCAAAGGCACAACTTCCCCACACGCGTTCGGCTAAGGAAAAAGTTTCTTATTTCCGGACTTTGCCCAATCTGCCCAGGCATGGCGGCTAACCGTCTAAACGAGATAACGACCAAGAAAAAGTGCCGCGTCTTATGACGTTTGGAGGGCTCAAGAAAAACCATCCGATGACTAGCCGATTAAAGTACGCCCCTATTGCTTTTTCCGATCTGCAGCACTGTGTGTCGAACGTCAACCGTTCGACCGTTTGACGTTTTTCTGCTGTTGTTGCCTCTAATCGGTGGAATGTTCCTAAACGTGGAATGCTATCGGGAAGAGAGGGTGGAAAACGAGGGAGCGAAGATGGTCGCAGATACCATGAGAACGCAAACATGGATTGGATTCTTTATTTAATTTGTGATTCGAAGCGAGGAAAATAGGATAAACATTTAGAAAACAATCGTTACTCGGGGCTACGACTTGGAGATATTGAGATATTCATGGCGGGTGTGTTCAGCTCCCACAATCAGAATGTCTTTGGGGCGGGCGCTCAAGCATTAGGACATAAAACAGCGACCAAGGAAATGCCAACATCTGATCTGATCAATCGAACAAACGAGCTGGTATTTGATTTTATGGATGTCGTTTCAAATTTGTTGTCTCCCGAGACCCCAATGAACGTAAACGGCGGATTATCGATTCAGCTTAATAAGAGGTTTTTAAGAATTCAGCTAGATTCAGGTAGGTCTTTATAATTGGTTTTATTTGTTTTTGGAGGTTATTTTATAACCTGCTTTAAGATAAGCTATATTTACTTTTTCACCCAAATAACCTCCAATTACACAAGATCTGATTTAACAAATGACTTTAATAATTAGTCTGAAAGATAAGTTTCGCTTTGCGGGACGTTATGTCGGCATGTTTGCATCAGCTGTTCAACGATGTTTGCACTGGATTACGAACCCGAAACCCAACATAACTTACACCGAGATTAACCGAGCTGGCACAGCCATTTCCTCCACAAATCAACCGTCAGTTGGGGGCAACACTTCAACACCCAGGCAGATTGTTTTGCGTTGGGACTCTTGAATAATGTACCGCACAGCCGCACCGAAAGCCGGCGGTCGGCTTGGCAAGAAAAAGAGATCTTATTTAAAGTGCACAGCCAGCCAAGAAGCTAACCCACCGGGGAACGCGTACAGTGTGTCTCATTAGCACCGTTGCATGCTTACGATGTGCGCAAAACGCCTTCAGACCACATACAATTGTGTTGCAACCGACGCTTGCATCGCTTTCGTCACTTTCGACGAAGAAGTGCCCGTGAAAATGGTCGCGAAACAAATTAAACCCAATCCAGCGGGTAATCGTTCATTATCACACCATCTTTCGCACCACGTTGCAAGTCTGTGCCCTGGCCGTACCGGGCAGAAATGGTGTGAAATCCCTCGAGCAACCGACCCCATTCCGAATCACCCGCTTGGCTTCCTGTATTCGTTTGCATCCAATTTGAACACGGATGCAGCACGGGTAAGTCGACGTGCAGACGAGTATTCGTGTCATCTTTGACCGGACGGATTTACATCAACGTAAACCGAACGCACCACACCACCGCAAGCGTCAGACACAAAATGGGCCGGCCGGCCGCGTGCAGTGAGTGGTTAATTAGATAATTTATCTTAATTTATATGCGTGATGCACAACCTCCTGCTAGAGTCCTCCACATTCGCTACCTTTCGCTGCAATGTGTTGGTTTCGGTGTCGTCATTGCTTTCAAATTAGGACTCGCCGCGCAGTGCTATAGATGACAATTAGTATAAAAACATACTTTTAAATCGAAAACAGAAATCGAAAGTACATTCAACAGGTTCTACATTAGTTATAAGCAAAAGAATGTGTCTTAATACTCTTGCACAACATAAAGAAAAAACAGATGAAAAATGCTGACTTTAGTTACGAAACTCGAAACAGCGCAAAAATCAAAGACCACAAGACACAAACTGCAAAAAGCTAGCGATCACAAATAAAAACCTACCATTTTGCAGGTTAGGAATCTATTCCGTCGGTGCACAGCAATTTTCTAACCCCGGCACACAAATCTCAACGAAATAAAAAAGAGAACAAGATTGAAAACATGGTTTACACGCCGGTCGGACCATGGGAAATATTTCAAGAATTCGCCAGGGTGGACCAGTGCACACGTAACTCTCCAACACCACGACAAGAAGGTCACCTACCTCGGGGATTTGAACTGTTCCTTCTGGTTTCGGTTGAGCAACTCAAACTCCACCGCTTTGGTTCACTTCTAGGCAAAAAAAATTGTAGCAAGAAAGAATTTTTAATGCAAAGGCAATACCAGAGGAGCGAGAAAAAAAAACAAGCTACATGACATGGCATGAAACAATGGCAGTTATTGGTCGATGCAAAAATTACTTTCAAAGTACCCATAAAGCAGTAAATTTGAAACATACAAAATGTTCCACATAAAACATTGAAATATAAAAGGGAAAAAGGGGCTATTTTTTCAAATGTGCGACATTACGATAGTACCCTTATGCAAACATGTTGCCCTGAAATAATTAAGCAATTTACTAGCTTATGCACTCAGGTCTCGCACTCCCTCGGATCCAACAGCCGCTTCAAACAATGCCTTATTTTTAATCACCACTCTTACAATAGCAACAATAAAATGACTCACCCATACTCGTATACCCATAGCCCAGCATAATGAAGATGCTGCACGGAAGCCATCTCACTTTGGCATGTGTGTCGGCTGTGGCGTTCTCTTCTCGCGGGTTATGCTGGTGATTGTAGCGTGATAAGCTACCACTATTGTGTGATCATTGTTTCATATGCTCGATGACGTTCGAGCTCACGCGTAGACATTCTTATGCTCCACCATTCAATATGCAGCTCGTGCAATGTATTCAAACGTATTTTTAAATTGAGAAATTAAACATGAAGTTACGTCCGGATCGTATCACACTGTAGACAGTAAAGAAGTAGCAGCAACAATGGTAGACTTTCCAAGCGAAAGAATGATTTACATTCCAACACTACGAACACGTGCACCATTCGTTGGCACCTACAATCATCACCAGTAGAAGGTGTATCATTACAATCGCACTTTAGCTTCCCTGCAGCTCATTACAAGAAGCTAATGAGCGATGGCGCGTAGATGCAACTCATAAATCGTGCCAAGACAGAGACACATCATCAGGTCATCAGACAATCTATTCCTCCCTTAAGAACAGCTTACGGGGATATGAACTCTTTAACGGATTTTATTCTCAAAGCTATGGATAAAGAGAAGCTTTCGTGTCTGGCAAATTTGGAACGAACGGAGAAAAACAATGCTTCACACGAGCAAGTACTTCCGGCTGTCATTAGTGACAAATGGTTAATTTGAGGTTACATTTTTGGAAGTTTGGAACTGTTTTTCTTCCTGCATTTTTACACCTCCATTTTATGGTCACATACATATTTATATCGCTTTATGCTGCGCTCCCTATGTACACCGATGACAACATCTGACGAACAAAAGCGCAATTTGTAATTTTAATCACAAAAGTATTGGCGTGCACAGCGGCTTAAAAGGTTATGTTAAAGGGACTTTGGAGGTTTTCATTTGGAAGTTGTTCATTAATTTTTAATCACTCTCACAACGATCCTTTACCATTGCTACAAAGCGATGTTTAATGCAATGCGCGTGGTTAAAAGCTTCGGATCAGTAGGGGGCACACACTTTATTGGATCGCCCACGAGGGAGTATATATAACACAGATCATCTTCGACGCAGCAGCATAATACCGGTTCGGTTCAGTTTTCCCACGAGTGCCAGTCAACCAAGAGCCACGAAGATATTGGACCGAAAGAGATGGTTTGATGCACAGTGCCTTTTGGCGTTCAAATGCTCCACCATGACCAAACGCTCATATTAACGCCTCATCATCACCCACTGCAACGGAAATGTGGCTATGCTGCGCACGAGTTCGGAGGCCTTTGATTGCCAAGGTGGGATGAGGTGTTGTGTGGGTGTGTGTGAGTGTGTTAGTAGAGCACATGCCAGTGAGTGAACAATATTGCCGGTGTACCGCCGGCATTTAAACACACAACAGCACAACAATTAACAATGACATCAGAAGACAACAATAAGCGTATCAACTACACAAAGATTACCACCCAACCACCCCTTTTTCTGTTTTGGCCTGGCGGTACATAAATAGCAGCATACACCCCCAAAGTCTCTTCATGAAGTGATTATGCTTTATTGCTGCCCGTGGAGGCGCGCGCGTGTTACGCGACCGAAAGAGCCCGATGACAAATGGCATTACTTTCACTCATTAGGTTTGCTAATGATGTGCCCACTAAGAACACATACAATACAGCGAGTATGTGAGTGCTGTCGAAATGAAGCGTGGAAAAAGGAGGAAAAACTGGCACGCGAAAAGGCATGATGAAAGTCATTTCAATAAGCGAAATCATTTCTCATTCTGTTCGTGACATCAGTGAAGCTGGCGAACGAAATGAAGCTAAAATGAGCTTTATTTTGTTTTTGGTAAGCATGATTAACGAGAATATTCGATTGCGAGACGATGAAAAGCGTGATCATGTTTGATATGTTGAGGATAATCATAGTTCGTTAGGTGACATTCGTGTTTGACATTGCATTGGGCTTTTTGCCCTCTTTTGTTCATCTCGAGAATAGACTGCAACACATTCTTTCATTAGTTTTTTTTACCGTTTTGTAAACTGTATGCTTCCATCATAATTTTATACTTGAACTTGAGATAAAATGAATAAAAGTACATAGTTTCCGACAACGAATACCACTTGCAGTCAGGAATAAGCCTCAATAAATAATTTGTTTACATGTACTCCACATGTCAGGCTTAAACATTCCAACCATTCAGAGCCATTATTATTGACATGATCGACATATGCTGTTCTTCCGGCGTCCTTCAACCGAAATACACAACCAACTACACCATTCTATCGCTTATGTTCCAATTGCAACCGTACTGCTGCATCGAACACTTCGCTAATTGAATACCGTGCAAGTAACAGCTGATTGACGGAAGGTTAATCCTAGCCTGTCGCTGTTACCAGCTCTACCGATACTGAGACATTGGAATTGGAGCCCTAAACCTACTCCCCACAACCAATTTGTGGCATAAATTCGCTTGCTGACACGTGGTGGATAAATAATTATGCTCCATCAATTTGTACGTAGGCAAACTTTACATAGACCGTGCGACGGCTCGGCCTAGCGTCCGTGGAGATTACAAATAAAGGTAGCACAAGCACAAACATTACACTTTGATAAACTTTTTCGTTCTCATCGGACCTTTCCTTTCATGTTTGCCGACACACCGACGACGAGTTACTTTTTTATTCCTCGAGGGACTGTAGCGACTTGAGCTTAAGCTTTCGTGGTGTCGCGCGTTAACAAGACACCGGCGAGCGGTGATGTTGTGATGAAAAACACCGTCCGTCTGACTTTAACATAACTTCGCATAGCTCTCCAATAAAAAAAAGAGAAGGAAGGTCAGAACGGTGATTTGTCAAGCGAACTGTCGACGCAGTTGCAATCGGATCAACGTCTGACAGTGAACCGACGGTAATTGTAGCGCTCTTTTTTTGTTGAGCCCTTTCCCTAAGGGGCAATCAAACTGACTAGACACGGTTGAAGGTGTTTCGCTGTAGCTGTTCTCTTTAAAGTACACCACGGCAATTGTCACCTAGAGAAAGCCAAAATGGTAATGTCAAATTGGAACGGACGGTGGAATTTGCTAGCGCCAGCAATAGTGCTTGTTAGTGCTATTAGTTAGTATTCAAATAAGGGCAAAATATTCCTTAGAAACATAAAAAAGTCTGTCAGTACATGAAAGTACACCTAACATTTCGAACACAAAAAAGGATACACTCAAAAACTTGATACACTCACTATGAAAGTACACCCGGATGCAATATAAACCTCACCTGCAAAGATAAAGAAAACACAAATTAGCTAAATTTGTGGACAAAACAGTTTAAATTAAAATAAAGAACTAATAAATAAAAATTAAAAGCAATGAATCAATAGAAGAACAAACAAATAATACGAATATAAAAGATATAAAAAAATGGCACAGGATCAAAAAAGAGTTATAAACTAAACACATAAATAAACAACTAAATAATCCTACCATAAAGGTTATTAAAACAATTAATTAAAAAAGAAACATTACAACACAGAAATAATAAAACTTCATAGAAATGGAGAAAAGCGGAAAAATAACACAACACTACAATATAAACATTTCAATTTCTATCAAATTGAATTCGGCTCGAAATCAATATCCGTTGCAGTGATCATATACACAAGACCAATTCGTAAGTATCCTCTACATCTCCCTAGCCTTCTCAGGTTGAATATCATCATCTGCGATTGGTTCGATTGATCTTCCATTTTCGCACGTACGGTACCAGCCAAACCGCGTCACGTTATCGGTTTGTTTGAACGCGTGTGGCACTCCAACGAAACCTTCAAGCCGTCATCTGAGTGGGGTTGGGCGCAAAACCATCACCCATCACCACCCCTAAAAGCGATAAACTGAGACGCGGCGTGACAAATACTCACTCAAACGCGTCTATGCTGCTATTGACCACCATCTTCTTATCCACGTATCGGTGGATGGGAAACCCTTTTACCCGAAGGCTGTGCTCCGAAGTGGACAATGGCAACGTGCAACGCACCCGCGTCCCATGGCCCACTCACCAACAGTCACCAGCCGTTTCTTATCGATGGAACAACCGCAACATCACGTCAGCAAAATCACGTCAACAACGTGACGCAGCTCGGTCACGCAGCTGTTTCCTTCACGACTCCGTACGCTTGCAGCAGGTCGAATAATCGCGTCATACAGCAGTTTTGTTTTTGGCATCGAGAACTGAAACTTTGTTTTGTTTTTGCTGCTCACGGAAACGTTACCACGCACCTATTTTGACGACCTATTTCATTTTGATCAGTTCGCGTTTAAAGGTCGATATTCGAAGCCGTATTGGCCTAACGACAATCAACGGAAGCAGTCAGTTGGAGGGCAATAATAATTGATGATCGATGCACCCGATGCGATTATGTTAACGCACCCAACGAACGCTATTGCTGAGTAATCGTAAAACAGTTAGCAAGCGAATCGTCGTACCTTTAATAATTTATTTTTGCTAAATTGCATTTCAACGATAACAAACAAAACGATCAGCCAATAGATGGTGCAAGCGACGTATCGTTTGAATCGCTGAAATAGTGGTTGGCTTTACATTTGGAATGCCTCTTTGGCAACGGAAGCGAGTCCTGTAGGAACGAAAACGAAACAACCCGTTGCATAACTGCATACTATTTTGATAGAATCGACGGCATTTTCGCATGCACTAGAGTTATGCATTTGCACCTACAAAACCGGCATAAATGATGCACACATTCCACTACTAATTTAAACGATCGTACTTATCCATGCCATTACTAATCCACCCTAGAACCTCTTCCCAAGCTTTGCTCTTGGGGTTTGGCATGGCAAGACAGCAAGGTAATAAATATTGATGAACGCCACGATACTAACGAGCTCCATTTCTGTCCCATTCGATCGATTTGATCGGCCTAAGAGAACCGTCGATGGAACCAATTTAATTCCGGCCAAGCAAGCAGTTAACAAACACACACGAACGCGGTCGACCTGGTCGGATGTAATAAAGCGACCGAGCGAGCATCCCAAACCCATCGACGGATACACACGCGACGTGATGCGCTTTTCCTCCAGGGAGCGAGATAGGAACGGTTTCGTAATTTATTGACTCGATGAATTTGGTGTTTAAATAAGTAATCAGATTTGGTGTGTGGTATGCTTGGAGTGGTGAAAAAGAACCGGGAGGAAGTGTCTGTAATAAGGTGAATATAAACTGCTCGGAAAGGTGGATGCAACACTGAAGAGTAATTGAAAATAAAATGAATTTAATACAAAACTAACTTCTGCCGTCATTATTTTAATGTCCCAAAAAGAATTGGTTTTTTGCCGTTCCAAAAGTCTTAAGTGCGGTGCTTAATAGGAGAATTTTTACAATTCAATTAACACAGCACATTATCACCACATATATCAACTAATTGCTGTTTGCTTACCACAAAAAAATACGCTACATTTAACATCACAAACAGTCGTGCCTGGGGTTTCAGCTTTCACTGTACTATAAAGTTCCATCAATTCTTTACATTGTCCTAACGGGGTCTCTCACTTTTATAGTTTTCCAAACTTACCGCACTCGCAAAAACCTACCCCGTAACGGAAAACCAGCAACAGTTTTAGCAACGAAAGAAGAAAAAAAGAACCGTTTAGAGACTGCGAGCAAGAGGCCCCAAGATAAGGCATTTTGCGGAGAACTGGAAAATTGCTGAAGCTAAAGAAGATTAAAGACTTTCAAAACTGGCCTGGGTCTGCCTGGGTGGCACAAGCAGGCCGGTGGTGTTCGGGGTGTAAAGCCTTCGAGCGAAAAATAGCCTTCCACTGGCTGCACGGGTCAGCTGGTTGTGGAAAAACCTTCCCTCCACAAACACAGTGTCAGGAGAGGCTCACTGGACTTGGATTGGGTTCCTCTACGAGCTACATTTTCCCTTCCAACCGTTCTTTGCACTGCAACTGTGCTTTTTCCCCCCTTCACGTCTACAAACTGGGTCATGTCACTGTGACCGTTAAGCGACTGTAGGGAAGCAGTATGCTGTAGTATAGGACGGAGGGTGAGTGTTGAAATCCGGGCGAAAGATTCTACCGTACGACACACGCGCTGGTGGTGCTGGAAAACCGGAGAAACATCACGGCACACTCAAGGCGACCCCTGTTTGACCTACTAACACATTGGTTTGGGAGGCTTCTCTACCGTGGAAGATGACACCACCGGCAGCAACAGCAGCGATACAACCCGCATGGCAGTAGAGCTAATCGACGTGGCAAAAGCAACCACCACGGTCACGAGATTTTTTTTTCCTTTGCCTCTTAAGCACTTCTACTGCCGTAATGATTGTGTTAGGAACGGATCGGTGTGATATGATGGTACGATGTTAACACTTTTTGCGAATATGTAAATCCTTGAGAATACGCTATTCCTTTCACAGTTTCAACAAAAAATAATACATAGACCGTATTTAAATCTTCTGACAGATAGCGAAAGAAAAGGACGAGTAATTTTTTTTCCTTTAATCAATACTTGGAGCTATAAAGGGACTATGACCTTCACATTTGTGGTTTTCCGGGCTCCGTACAACACTGGACAAGAAGTCTCATACCGTGACCAAGAACTCATCCAGTTTGATATTTTTATCTAGCTTTGTAACACACACATCGAAAGTGCTTTTCTAGATGCTATCTTCCCACTTGACCCTTTGCCTAGCTTGACCGATAAAGGATGTGAAGTAGTATGAAACCACAACCAGCAGCAGTTGTATATTTTAGTAAAGATCCAACAGCCTGATTGCAAGTGGCACGCAATGGAGCACAGAGTAAGCTGATTTTACCATTTAAAAATTAGGGATAAAAGCTCTTTTTGCCCTGTTTTGTGACAACAAAAAAACTACGGTATTTGTATTTCACGATACCAGAAACAAAACCGAAGCCTATATCTAACGTTATCTCAAAATTATCGTAAAATCACATCGGTGCCGTGACCAGGATAACCAGAAGTGATCAGGATTGGGAGCAACATATTGGTTAATCGCAAAAATTGTTTACAATTTTTTAACATGGTCTTAGTGGTTAATTAAAATTGTAAAATTTTTAATATCATTCACACTTCTTTACATGTTTTTTTTTACGAAACATACGAAATGAGAACAAAAAGGTAGCCGCTCCGGCAGTGTTTTCCGGTGGTTTAGTCACACTTGGTATTAACCGTCGCTAACGCAATATTAAACCACCACTGCAAACGCGTCTTAAACCCTACAAAGAACGGCAAACAAGAGTACAGTTGCTGGTCTTCCAGTGGAACAGATGGAATAAAGGCGCCTTTTCCTATTGCGTTTGCGGTTCGTTGAATGCACCACGGGTTCATACACGAATGGGCTTGAAAGAAGCGTGAGGTGTTGAAAGAAATTCGCGATTACTCATCGCCAACGGTGTGGTTTGCTTTATAATGACGATGATTAATTCTTTGGGAGAGGTTTTTCATGTATTCCGCCTGATCTCAGAGTCATAGGACCTTTATATTTTTTTGGTTTTGTATATTTTCCCTTCGTACCTTAAGTATGTATTACAAAAACAATAAACTCCCAATGACTTTCAAACATAGATCAATACTACTAAACGAGTATCGATAGTTACGCCACTTATCTATCGATAAATTGCACGTGCCCCTTACCAATTAGCCACGTCGTAGGACTGCGCGTACTGAAAAGTCGTCTCTTATCATTTTTACTTCCCAGCGACAACTAACTTCTCAATTGCACTCCTCCATAACTGGTGTAATAACTTGTACTCCGTTTTAACACGTTCATCCAGTGACGCATATGAGCCTATGACTAGCTGGGAGCAATAAAGTGAGAAACAAAAACATACCCATACCAGAAAGCAAAAACTCCCACAAACTACCGGCCTTCCACAGCGTGCGACTGCACCAAACAGACCAATGAAAATGTTTTTTGTTTACAATTTGTACATGTTTTCCTTTTTTTACTGTTCTTTCCGTTCGTACCACCCAACGATGTCCGGTTTCTATTTATGGGCGTAAAAGTTTAACCCTTTTACGGTAGAAACCAGACATTCATGTATGCGTCCCGCGGGAATTTGGCCGTACGATGGTGGTTCCGTTTGTGGCAAAGGATGATAAAACTCGGGTCCTCATCTTTTGGCGATCAGATGGTAACGATGAAAAATGGTATGTGTGTATTTGTTTTTTTTCTCACCGGTAACCATAATTGCAATCACTTTCCTTCATCATCCTGTACGACAATCAATAACCAATCAGTGTCGCACAACCGGCCGGGCAGGAAAGATCCCCGACTAAACCATCCACCAGCTCAATGCGCTACTGCAGCCATAATCCCACCAAAGCGTCATAAAGCCCGGCGACATGAGCGTCGAAATGAAGTTTTAATGACAATTTATGTTATTTCTTAGCTGGAAATTGCTGGGGTAGGAAACCCACCCCAAGCACACGGTACCGCGAACAGCTGACCCAGGTGTAAGAACCTTCCCTGTGAACAAATTGTGTGTTTGAGTATGTGCGTGAGACGGGTCAAGGGGGCATACCACATACACTGCATACAGCAAACAGCCGCAAGCACTTCTTGCAGGGTTTCAAACTGGGTAAATGTCGAACCGGAATCTGCTGGATCGCGGGATGGTTTGGATCGTGGCCAAAAAAGCCCCGAATAGAGTGGAATTATGTAATGAAGATTTGTAACAGACTCATTCAAAATTGATTATGTACGTGCGGATGTGGGTAGTGCTTTAAGGATGCTCAATTTAATACACAATGGGGATTGAGTTAAATTAAATTTTGTCTAATAAGTTCTAAATTTCGACTAAAAAGCACATAAACGATCGCATATCATCATGCATCACTTCAACCACAACAATCACAAGTTTGTAGAACTTCATCTTACATTCCCTTCTAGCATCATTATGCTTCTTGCTCTCATTGCATTCGAATGCGCATACGTCCGCGCTCGTGCAAACAGATGCCATTATCAGCTGATAGGCCGTTCAAAGTGTGCGTTCTTGGCGTATCAGGCAGTCGCACGATTGCGTCGATTTCGTTGACCTTTCGCCTGGGCGCGTTCAAGACACTATTACGCTCCAATCTACCACACCGAACGAAGGCACTTCGAAGGGAAGAGACAAAGATGGTGAATTTGCTTTATTTACTTTCAGCGCACTGTAAAAGAAGGTTAACAGAGATTGCGAACTGCACCGGCCTATCGGTTGTCGTGCAGTATGAAATGTAACAAATTATTACGCAATTTCTATGGTTACAAATCGAGAGTTTCTTAAACAAAGGTCATTTCCATTCAAAATACCTCTCCGGAAGTAAAACCTGTTTAACCTTCTTCTAGAACATTTGCCCGTCATTGACACTGATGACTAATGAAAGATGGGGCTTCATACACCTTCGTATAGGGTGAAGGTTTATTCGTTTTAACCGGTACGGAAACCGATAAAGTCATTTCGGGTGACATTGTCAAGAGCGTTCCAAATTGTTTGATGTGTTAATTAGTTGTTTCTGAGTATGAACACCGCTTCCATGACACATTTTCCCAAAAGAAGCAAATGATTTATACTAACTTTCACAGCAAGAGCAGGAAAACGTGCTTGTCAATAGATAGAGGAACCGAAACCAATCAACAGCCACCGAACATAAAATAACATAAACAGATTTTCCGCCCTTTTGCACCCAGCTAATAATCACCATTTTTTATGCATTTCCTGACCGACTGCTCAAGTTAACCAATTTCTATTTCTGGTCTTAATCTCATTACCTTGTTATGACCGTGGGTACACTCGCTGGTGTTTCGTAATCGACATACACACACACGAAAAAATATATTAACGCTGTTTATTCAACTTTTCCTTGCACTGAATATTAACTACGGCGAAGAGATCGTTACTGGTAAGAAAAAAATCCATGCTTCTTACACTGTTTTTCACACTCCTGAAACAAATTTTGGACTGGACGAACGTCATAGACCAAAACCGGACGGACCGTAAATAGCGTAATCACTTGAGATAAATATTTACCAAAAGATGCTTAACGAAAAAAAACCCAATATTATTACGCACGAGTAAATGGGTCGTTGATGAAGATAGACTTGGCGATATAACTTAATAAAGTTAATCTGAGTTATTATTGCAGCCACACCAACACTGGAGCTTTCAACCACAATCCCCAACATCTTCCCCATGGTTGTCTCCGCTCTAACGGCCTTGCCACAAATTGCCATTACTCTTAATCCCAAGTCACTGCTGCATCATTCGTTGGAGCAGTGCAATAATAAACCATCTCCTAATTATGGCCACTGCCCAACCGAGTTCAATGTCTCTCATGTCTCCCTCGAACACGCACGACATCCAACGGCAGAACATAAACCCTGCTGGCGTGTTTCGTTCGACCGGATTGCAAGACATTCGCCGGACAAGGTGATTTCTTTCTGTGGACTATTCTTTCTGTGACTATGGTGGACTATGGTGATCAGCTGCCAGGGCTTTTGGTCTCGCTGTGTATGTGTTTCAGTATGAGAAAAGAAATTTGTACACCATCTTGATCACGCGTCCACTTCGAAGTCCTTCTGTGGAAAGTTGTCCCATCCTATATATGAAGGCGCGTAAATTCCGCAGTCACATGAAAAACCCCCCCCCCCCCCGAGTGCGTTCCAATCGAAGAGTAATGACTTCTGTCATGTTTCCGTTGTACAAAGCGCACACACTGCTCCGGTGCTACATGCATTTTGTGTGTATTTATCCCTTCTCTTCGATGATGAATTTGAAGGGCCATTAAGGGGTTTGGTGCGGCCAAGGTGGAGGGGATATTACATTTCTTTTATTGAAAATATAACAACGAGTTTGATGAAATTAATCTTAAAATTGTTGTATAATTCCAACCCAATCAAAAAACCTCGTTTGCTCGGCAATAAAATCTCGCTCGGACAGTTACTTGGAGTACTTTCACCGTCTGAATGTCACCTATACCCCTACCACTCCATTGATGGGTACAAGTTGCCTTATCAGCCATTCGACTCACAGGAGCCTTAAGATTATCCAGCTGTACCTGCACCCGTGCCTTGCAGCACAACCTCACAAATCCCCCATCAAAAACGCTACTGATCTTATCATCGACCGGACACATAAAACAAATGACAGACGGGCGACAAAGTACGCAACCCACACAAACAATTCAACTGGAAGCTCGTTTTCACTTTCGCAAACTGACCCATGGGCCGCAACACGCTTTTATCGCGAATCGATGCGTTATGTCTGTGGTTGGTCCAACTGATAACGTTGCTAGTTCCTGGGTCATTTTTTTCCGGCAGGAGGCTCGTATAGGAGCTGCTCGAATACATGCAAAATAACGCACCAACCCAAGCCTTTGCATATTGCCCATATGCCTTCAAAATGTTGGATTTCATGCTACTTTCCAAACTACTAAAGCTTGCCATCGGGTTTGGAGCATTCTAACGAGCTTCAACATTTAAATAATAAAACTCCGATCGTTAGCATGCTGCTTCAGCGTCGAGAATGTGCCAACTGGAATAACTGGTTCTGCTGTGGAACCGTTCCCCCCACCAGTTAACCTGTTCTCCAACATCATTCCGATATCGATCACGTCCAGGTGCGTCTAGAACGCCTGGAAGGTGAAGATTTCAAAATGGTACAATAAAAACGGTTAACATTCAACGGGTTTTTGGTATGATTTGGTTGCAAAAAAAAACTCGATTTTGAGTTGAATAATGAAATGGCCAAGATAAGAAAGAATTTTGAAAAGGCTGTTTGGCTAAAGGTGTGGCTCAAGTGGAAGTTAATCATGTTGTGGAGAAAACAAAAGAACTTAAACGAAAATGAACATACTAACAAAACTAATTTCTATAGATAACCATTAAAACAGATAACGAGATATAATAAGAAAAATCCTTGGACGATTGTCCAATGTTTTACAATTCAGCTAGATATTTGTTTATCCCCATTGCTTACGTATACAAGCATAATTTTACTTCCATTATTAAAATAAAAATATTTGCTTTACTTTTTAATTTAATTTACGTGACATTTACGCGTGAGAAATGTCACTGCTTGGGTGAACGAAGTGCTTCGAGGCAAAAGCATCGTAGTAGCAGCATGGGTAAAACTGGTACGAATCATAGCAGGCGGGGAAAATGTTGTTTCAAGTTGGCTTAGGAACTTGCGGCTCAAATAACAGAAAAGCTACACGTGAAAGAGCAGGTTGTGTTGCCCCGACACATACAGACGTACAAAAGCTAATGGGAAAACAGGTACGATTTTCTATAGGTACATTTAATTCTCTTACCTGTTTTGTGAACCATTTTGCCGTGTCGGTTTGAAGCATAGAACACAAAGGCCACAAAAAGGATCCTTCCTCGCTGCACGTTTGCTTTGGCAGAGATATAATTAAAAGGTGTGTTTCGGTGGTTATCCTTTAGCTTTTTCTTTCCACAACTGAAACACACGCGCACACACTCAATTACACCGTCACAAAGGCTATTTCCTTCAACAGGGAAAATGCTGCACTGCAAACAAAACCACACTGCTCGCTTCCTATACGAGACGCTTTTCCTTCAGGTGACTTGAATGCGGTTTTAATGCTTTTGCCCCTTTTAGACACTTTATTCGCATTCCGTTACTGTAGCCTCACACGACACACGCACACAGAACTCGCATTTGTATCTGTTTCCTTTTTCTCGAAGGGGGAACGAATTTCGGACAGAACCGTTTCAACCAAACAAATGCTCGCAGTGTGAACAATATTCACACAGAACCTCCTATTTTCTCTTCTGAGATAAAGAAATTGCTTCAAAAAACCTCTACATTTTCACAGCACGCGCACCGAATGTTTCACAATCTGCAGCAGAACAATGTTATCAGACGAACCATCGTTCAAACGCAGCGCGTAGATAGAATTAACACACTTGGCAGGGAAAAACGTCTAGGCTTCGGGCTTCTACACTTGCGCGTCCCGTTGTGTTGATTGCGAATGGAGTGGGTTTTACCGCAGACACGTTTCCAAAACTTTGGCTATATTGAATGAAAAATTCACTTTCCGCGGCATAATTTGGGAACAATCAAACGTGAGGACGCGTAGCTTTCCAGACCGGACAAAAACGAAATGATTCTCAGAACGATAAACGAGCCATTTCAACGTTGCGGCACAATGGCACGCTTTATTTCGCGTACTTTTCCACTGCACATGGTTTTCTTCATCCAATTTCACTCGCCAGATTGTAACTTCAAGCGTGCCACCTTTCAGAACGGAGTGAATGCTGCTTTGCGCTTGCTATTTCCCAGCACGAAAAACGAACGCAAATAAGCTGTTCTACACGAAAAAGAGCACAAGAACACAGCCCACTTACTGTTTTCTCTACAACCGCGTCAGACACCAGTAAGAATTTTTCTTTTGCAATCAAAAACAAAACATTTAACTCCGACGCACCAGCACGACGTCCGAGCTCGACAAAATAATGAACGTTTTTGAGTTTTTTCCCTGTTGCAGAATGGTAAACAAGATGATAATTTGTCCGTAAAGTGTGCTGCAAATCGGTAGTCCCGCTGTGAATGTTGGACAGAATGTGTATCTCATTAGTCCCATAGTTCCGTTTGACATTACGCCAACCGTCAAACATCGGTAGCGAGTCGGTGAAAAAGAAGACATCGGAACGAACGAAAACATCTTCGTGCGTTCCCCCTTTTGACATTTGTGATGGACTCTGGGGTGTAGGAATGTATATGAATTATTCTCCGTTTTGCAATGAAATGCAAGTTGTAATAACTTATACAACAAAAATTAAAATAGTTCATTTTAATAAATTATCGTTTAGTGCATCCTTCAGTAAAAAGGTTTCCATCTGAAGAGAAATTATTTTTTTTTCGGAATGTCTCTGTGCTGCTTAAGAGAGGTACAGACGCTCGTAATAAGCTTTTAAGTTCCATTCAAAAATTGAAAATCATATAAAAAACAGTTACACAGTGGATCTTCTTCATTTCATTTCATTCGATATTAAATAAAACATATTCTGTAGAAAAAAAACATTTCGATTTTAATTGAAGGGATACTATTCTAAGAACATTGTTTATTATTTGCAGTTGTCGCCTGCAGACACAGAACGCTGTTTAAATTATCCAAAACTACTTAAATGAAATGTTATTTGGATTTTGTTATTTTAAACTTGACCTGTACAGATTTTCTTAATTTTTCTTTTCATTTAATGTATTCATGAAATTATTCAAACAAAAATACAAGTTAGATCGGTGGTCACTTTAGTGTGCCTGAACCTGTACAACGTAAAGGAGAAAACAGCACGATAACCACCACCAACATCATCTTGCGGATTTCCAAACGCAACCGGACTATCCACATACAGCTGTTGCTTGTCGGTGTGTTGCACCGTGCGGCCACGGTTGTTGCGTACGGCAAACCAACCAGTTTTCAGTCACTCAAAGTCCAACCAGCGAAGCGGTTCGTTGTCTACCGTACCGTGCAGTTCTTTCTCGTCACCCAATCGACACAAGCAGCGAGATCACGGGATCGTTGCGAGATCATTTGCAAAAGGCCATCGGTTGTTGCGATTATTTTGTGTCCTCCCTGTGCGTGTTTGTGAGTTTGGTGCAAAAGCTTCCCCGCGAAATCGCAGTTTCTTCGAGTGACCCCGTGAAGTGTGCAATACAATCGATCAACGTGATCTTGTTCAGGTTGTGTGTGATGTATGGTTGTTGCTGTTGCTGTTGTTGACCGTGTTCGTTTTGTATTTATTTGGGTAACGGCCGTGTGCAATAAAGAAAATCGTTTCACCTGCACCGCGTCTGGCGGTTTCCTGCCGCAGGATTTGTACGGCGTGTGTTTGTTGATCGCCGCGCAACCACAGAAACGAAGACGAACCCGCCCGAGACCCAAAGTGGTGTTGGCTCGAAATCGAAATTCCGCAGTGAGAAAGTTTTGTTATTTTTTCTCTTACTCTCTTGCGCGCGGCAATATCAAGTGGGGAGGTCTTGATCTTTCGCGGGTGCGTCTTCAAATTTCTTATCGAACACAGATTGCGTCTTCAACTGCACGCGCTCGGGCACTGCGGCCGGAAAACAGGCACAGTCAAACGAGGTGATTGAGGTGGCCAAAAGAAAATCCCGTTTTCGGTCACGTCCTCACCGGGGGAAAACAACATTGTGCAGTGCAGTGTGTATGTGTGTGCCCATTGTTCCTGATCACCAACAGCGCAGTCCAGTGTTGTTCGGTTAGAGAGCAAAAAATAGTGTGGTGTTGTACTGGTGCTGAATGGAAAAATGGTGTGCGTAATTGTGTTGAGCCGGTGTTAGACCTACCGTTGCCGATCATCGATTGCTTATCCAGCTGCGCACATCGATATCACAGCGCAACTCTTTTGGCGTAAAGAGGCGTCCGTGTCAAAGAGACGAAGATCGTGATCGTGGCGATGATGAAACGATCGCTAATTGGATTGCGTGCCAGGCAGAGGCCACGACCACTGTTGGGATCGCTGTTGATGCTGTTTCTGCTAGCGTTTGATGCCGTTTCATGTAAGTGTGTCCACGGCAGGGATGTTTGCAGACGAGTACAGACCAGCGCGTCAAGATAATCAACTTTACTGTAATGGGTTTTCTTCATCATCACCATATCTTCGGTGCTGCGGAAAGGTCAGCAAAGAGTCACTTTTGCTTGGGAGTCCTCACCGGGACATGGTTGTATGACTCAATCGTGCAACAGCACGTTACCATAGTACAGAGACCCATTACAGCAGTGCATTGCATTACGTGTGCAAATGAAAATGAAAGGAGGGAAATGAAGGCTTTTAAACTGGTTTTTCCACCAAAGTCCCTTTCCCGTCCGTTCCGGCACGTGTGTCTTTCGGTGCGGAAATGCCAACGATGGACGGAAAAACAGGGTAGCTGCCGTGGTCGGGTAACGAGCAGCTTTTACTCGCCGTACATACAAACATCCGTCCCTTTTTCCACCGATCGAGCAATTGGGGCCCCGACCGTGGGGTGCATACTATCATTATGATTTTTCCGTTTTCCCTTATGCCCTATCCTCACCGGCATCAGTGACAAACGTACGTACGTTCATTGATAGCCGAGTACGACGAAAGTGATCGATTTTTTACGCCAACTGTTAACACAAAACGGGAACTGCTGCTGTTCGAACGAACCAGACAAACAAATGATTTCTTCCGCTCATACAACTGTTTGGCAAGTGGTTGTGCAAAAGCATAACACCGGAATTGTGCAATCGGTTCGCAGGGAGAAAGGCGAGTGCTGTGTGTATGTAGCGGTTCCATGTGCGAAACATTCGATATTTTTGCCTAATCAAATTTGGTTTGTTATTGTTGTTCAGTGAGATGTTGAAGGAAGCAAAACTCGATCAACATTTTTTTTTTGCTGTGTGTTATTCACGATGAGAGGATGTACTGATTCAAATTTATTGTAAATAAATGATGATGAGTTGATCGTTGCAACCCAAACACGCCAGAGGGCTCTAAAGCTTATTAATGGCATGAACTACAATTAATGAAAAATTTTGAAAGATGCAAGAACAATACTTTGCATTAAAACTTATCATCAGTAGTGTTGAAGTCTTAATTCGATGACTCTTGGAATCATCCCATGGAATATTTAAAATATTTCTTGGGAGTTTGTGTTATGAAATTGGAAATTATAAAATTACAATTACGTTGCAGGTTATTTGCTTTGTTGCTCAAGCAAGATTAATTTAAAACATTGGTGCCGTGACCAAGATTGAATGTGAAGTTAAGTTGTGGCATATACTAAGTGCGTTTACTACAGATATTCACGTTCGTCTCACATTATGCGTTGGTGTATTCCTATTAAGATGTGTTAATAACTCTAACGGAAACAGTCACCATTTACCCTCCATTATACCCCATGCTTGCGGCAAATAGTTCCGTTCGAAACTAGTTTCCCTTCCAAATAAGGCGGTGAAAATAAATTTGATTATCGTCTTATTTTTCGTCAATTAAGAAATCATCTTTCACATTTCATGCCCATCTTGGCCAACTGCATTTACTCACACACACACACACACACGCATACAGAAAAGGTATGTGACAGGTTGTGCTACCGTACCGTACCGCCCTGGGCATCGGAATTGGGCAATATTTTAACCTTTTATAATCCATCAACACTTCCATGCGATGTCGGTTTATGTTTAATTTGATTAGCACCCACTCTTTATAGAGGAAAGGGAAAGAAGCATCACGATTCATGCGCTGACCTGCAGCAGACGCTACAACCGCACGAACGAGGCGCATTTATCAACGCTAATACGTTTTCACTTTCACACTAGCCATAAGCACAAACACAAACTCATGGGGCGGCTTCTTCAGTGGTTGAAGCTCGGATAAAAAAAATGTTGCCCCGAACCCCGTGAAGTGCCGTCGGCGGTGTTTCGATGAGTTGGATACGAACTGTGCGTATATTAATGTCTCTACGGAAACTGCCATCGAGCAGCTTGTTATCGACGCGTCCTAATGGAGCCGAAAGGTTTGCTTGAAAGGTGGTGTAATAAATGTGGCAACTCTCCGGTGGTAAATGAAGCCCTCGGGTAAAGTGTTTGATTGATTGATTGATTGATGTTCATTTGGGTGTTTAATGGAGTGGTTCGGTTAGTAAATGAGAAGATATTGGAGGGTTTATTGAAATTAAGGGTTCGTGTAATAGCGTTATAGAAGGTGTATTGCGAAGTCTCGTTCAATTTACATCTATTGGTTTGATTTCTATGAGATGGTGTTTTTTTTAGTAGGAGATTTAAACGCAAGATTAAGAGAGGAACAGATAATGTTTGTTATACTACAGATCATTAATTGAATAATTTATGAATTGCAATTCATGTCATTTGATTATCCTTCAATAAATTGCTCCTTATTGCTGGAATAGATTATTGTAAAACTGAAAGAAGTTGAAAACTTCGAAACAACTTAATATAAAGTGAAATTAAACTTTTGCTGCCTAAGTCAAGCTGCTGCAAGTGTCAAGTTAATCAACGATATTCATGCTTAGAGGGCTTTCAACACACCGTTGCATGTTTGCATAGTTGCATGGGGTTGAGAAATGCAAACGTTTATATCCTACGTCTGCATGCGATACGTTGATGACCCTTTGGGAAGAACCGCAACACATTGTGACGCTGCGTTGAATGATGTGACGCTAATGCTTCCTTTAAACTCACGCAACGATTGCAACATGCACAAGCCTGCTCTTGTGGACAATCGTAAATTGAAAGTAAAAGCAAATGCAAAAGTGTGTACGTGTGATAATAAAACCGCTGCACAGTGTGCACATTGTGTGAGAACGGCGTTCGTTCACTGTTAATGGATTGAAATGACTTTTTATAGCGAAAATTCCATTGTGTTGTGTAGCTTGAGAAGTTGGCGCGTATTGCTCGTAAAGTTACATGACCTCGAGCTTTATGCGGTTTATGCTGTAGCGGCTGCAGCGGCGCACGTTAAATCGTGTGCGTAAGCGCTGGGTTGTTTGGTTCAATAGCGAATCCCGAATCGGAACGACATTGACACCGTTCGCGAGCCAGCACTGACCGGTCGAATGAATGTGATCAGTGCGATCACACCCGATAATCGCAATCATCATCACTAACCTCATCATCATCGCCATCATCATCATCGTCTACTGCTAGAGGCAGTCTGTGTCCGTGTGCCGACTTGACGTGCAAAATGTAGCCTCATTTGGGGAGCCATTTTTTGGTGCTACTGTTACGTTGTGCTTTTGGGGTGGGTTAGCTTATTTTTTTCAACATGCCGTGGAATCTGGTTTAAACAATTTCCCGTCGCTCGTGAGGTTGAAACTAAAATGATGTGAATAAGTATAAAAAACGGCCAACTGAAGCCGAGTTCGACTGCACAATGTGGAAGATGTGAAAACGGCGAGTGCGGTGAGGGTTTTAGTTCGCAAGGTCAGACGGGGCAGTATTTGACCGGGTAGCCCCTTTGATCAGTGATCCACTGCTGTTGCAGACGGTCGTTGAACCAACAAAAAATTAATGTTGTTAATTGCGTAACAAGGGCAAGCACATACAGCCGGAGTCAAACGTAAGTGGGCCGTGCTTGATTAAGCTATAATTAAATTGTGTATTTTGGTTCATTAATTAATGTGAAAATGAAACAAAAAGGAAAATAACAGTCATTTGGTAAACTGAATTCAACTGCTCGAAATAATCTCATATGAAGCATTTTAGTTGTATGAACATATTTTAATCACATGAGAAACCATTTTTTTTTATTTTTATGTAATGTTATAAGTATTTATAGCTAAAGTTATGCAAATTATAGGTTGTTCTATGCATTAATAACTTCAATGAAATTAAACCATATGTCTAGTAGAAAAATGCATCACTAAAGCGACAGCTCGTAACTAGAAATGGATAAATGGTAAACTCATGCACTCAAGACTAAAGTCTTGACTTGCTACTTAGGTTTTGCCATCAGCAGCTTCTCTTGCGAACGAGTTGACCCACTTTGCGTCAGATGCGCATGCATGAACATTACAAACATTTGCATCAATCTTAAGTGCAGCGTCTCTAGCACGTGTGCAGATTGCACCAAACGCAGCTTTGAAGGCGACATTTAAAGCGAAACGATCGCTGATCGTTACCACATTACTTCAGCTTCATGAAGTACGACACATTAGTGCTAAGTGGAAAGAAGCACAATCGTTACCGTTGCGGCATTTCGAAAGGAAAAGTTTCTCCACTAACTATTATGGTAAATTTATGGTAAAAAGGGCTGTTTTTATAGAACTTTTTGTGATTCATTGTATGTGCTATTAAAAGGGTTTTCATACTGCAAAATGCATTGCGCTGTGATCTACATTTTTAGTGGCAGCAAAACTGCGTCTCATTAAAGTCTCCCCATGCCGAAACAATAGCGGAACCAAGTCTCATTCGTTCCGCAAAACCACCGCGGTGGCATTCGTCGATCGTTGATTTAATCAGTTTCGTGACCGATCGATTAGTTTTCACTTTCAACTACTTTATTAGTATGCACTCACCCAAACAACGAGCACCGCAAGCTAAGCACTAACGCATACCACCGCATTAAAGGCCATTTCATGGCTCGGCGATGTTTTCAAAGTGGTTTAAAATCAAAATAACACACACACACACACAGAGCAGCGGAAAAAGCTGGTCTCCCTTGGCTCACACACTCCTCCTCTTGGATCAACCAACTGATTGATGGTAGTGGTGCTAATAGAGTGGTGAATATTTTTCCGTACATTAAACGTAGCAAAATCCGGCCACTCACACTCCAGCCTAGCCTACCCAGCTTCGGAACAGGTTCCTGCTCTACCCGCCCGTTTAAGTCCTTCGTTATGCAGTCGAAGTCGGGTGGACTGTGGCTGGTTTGGTGCCGCGTTTCACGTGCCAAGGTCTTTACTATCGCTACCACCGCAAGCAAGCAATTGGTACCGATGGATTCGCTTGTCGAAGGATGTAATGTGAGAGGCCAGCGCTGGGCGGTAGTGTCCTTTTACGTGGCGCAATGCGTCAGGGTTGTGCACGGAAACAGGTTTTCGGATCTACGTTACGTAAACGTGGGCAGAGTGAAGTAAAAATTACCTCAATTTAAGATTTCTCACGCCCAGCAGTAGTGTTTCCGTTTGCTGCTATTTTTATGGTTGAGCAATTTGTCCGAAATGGTGATGTTTTCTCGAATCATCTGCTCAATGCTTCTAAGCACCGTTTGAATAGAGCATGATGATAAATGTGCTTCTTAAAAAATACCAGTTCTCCGCTGCGTGTACTGGCTAAGCTCACTTGAGCGGTGGTAATTGATTGAATTTCGTTGGATGCGAATTACAGCTACGGTCCGAAACCATCAATATCATGTACAGTTCCGTGGTTAGGATGAAGAAGGCTCTCGAGGGAGTACCATAACGTCATTATTAGGAGGGAAGAGTTTAATGTTTGTCTGCTGATGAAGATGAATTACGTTGAAGATGATGGTGAGCATTTTGTGTTGTTGTCGTTGGGTGGGGATCTTTCCCGCAGAATACTTTAACATGTAATGAAGCTGTGCATTTTCTTTAATTAAGATGGATGAATAAGAATTTAATATGTATTGGATGAGGTGAAGAATTAGCATTTGATTTATTTTTGTAAAAAGTGTAGATGAGAATAACGTATTCAAATTCCCGCAGCTGAATGAGAATACATACTGAGGATGATGAGTTTACATTGAGCTCCTATTGAGCCCTTCACAATTATCAAATGAGATGTAGAATAATAAAAAATTATTAATGTCTTTAAAGTTTGACGGGAAAGTATTAGAGCACAGCACTGCAACCTGAGAAATGAAGATTAAAATGGGTAAAGATTATAAACTTCAGCCGATAAGAAAGGCTCAAACTGTAGCAATTGGCCACCTTTCCTTTTTCGGTTGGCATAATACTTTGTGTTATTGCACATTTTGTTCCAATCATGCATCTTTCCATCTTTTGTTTCTCCTTCACCGCAAGAGATTTGTGTGCGAAACGGTTTAACAATTATGCAATTCGTTCGCAAAAAATACAGAAATTATAATTTGCGGTTGAATAATTTAATCAAACTGCTGTATCGCCTTCTTCTCATGATATCTTGTCCATCTTCCGACCAAATCGTCATTTGTTCCCCTACCCCCAAATCGAGCGATCAACTGAACCGTACAGACTTTTGTGTGCAGATGGACACAAACATCACATGGTTTGGCTATTAAAAGCTTCATTTATGTATCCATCCGTAATTCCGCATTGTCCATCGAAAAATTTTCCTACTGTCATTACTCATTTTATTTTCCCTATTTCTTCCTTCCTTTCTTGCCTCGCTCGGTCTCGCGCACCGTCCAGTCACAAATGCGTTCATCGTGCCGGAGGAGCTGCCATCGATACTTTCCCTGGTCTATTCCAACATTCCACCGATCAAGAAAGGTAAGTCGGAAATTTAATCGGAACCCGGCCAACCCCAAACGGGAATGCAAATATTTCACTGGGGGTGAAATGCTTAGCGGGCATAAATCGGGCAACGCACAGCAAATTATATAATTTTCGATCAATCGTGCATCCAACGTCCCGTAAAGAAGTTAGGGAAATTTGGGAATTGGGTGGGGAAACAGGGTTAATGGTGGTCGGAACAAAACAGAAGAAGATGGTTGAATTATGGGCAGTGAGCGGGAGAGGGAGAAGAAAAAAAAAAGGAAAAGACGCGTAGGTCGCTGGGTGAGCTCCGTTATTTCGGTGGCCAGGTGCTTAATTTCGTAATTTTTCAACAACAGCTTGTTTGGCCGTTTATTTGGTCGCGTATAGAGGTGGATTGCGGTCATCCCTGCTAATAATCCGCGAATCAGATGGGCAAAAAGAAAATTTTATTATATTTAAACAGGTTTTTTTTTGTTGATATATCAACAGATTTTTAAATAAAAATAAAACAATATAAAGAAATGGTCTTATGAGAAAAAATACAAAAACAAGATTACACATTCCTTTGCTTTGCTTTCGAAAGAGAGAAAACGAGTCGTTTAGATTATCTGAATCATAAAGATCAGTGGGCGGAGATGGCTCTATTTGGTCGCAAACCGGATGCGACTCCGTGAACGGATTTACCAAGTATGAGTCAAAAAACATTTATTTGGTTATTTTGGTAGGTTTAAAACAAGAGTATTAAGGTTTACAAATCAAATATCAACCAATAATGTTACTATCTGTCATACAAATAATTCAACACTGCTCCTCTCTAGTGTCGGGTGACTCATGGCTATTAATATTTTGTGGAGTCCCCAATGTCGTATTGCAAATATCACTTTCACCATTCTCGTTGCGCATCAGTATGCACTCTGGCAACATTAAAATATAGAAGAGAAAATTACACCAACAACAAGCAGTACGTAGGTACTTGGCTTTCTGTTTATTTAACAAATCTATTTTTGAAGAAGTCCTTTTTGAAATATCTAAGGTTCTTTTTTTTATGAAGCATTGAAGTCTCTGAGGTATATCCTCCATACATTTGTAATTTCCAATAAAAACTACCATTGTACTACTTGTTGTAATATTATGTATAAACCATCATAAATATCGACAATTGAAGCGTTTGTACTTAATCGCTTCCGTTTAGAGTGACCAACCTGTTTCACTCCTTGCCAATGTCATCTTTCGCTAATCACATACATTTGAGACACAGGTTGCTCTTCAACCACATTCAGTCTGGCGAAAAACGCCACTCCACTTTGCTCCACTGTGTAGCGGATGCACTTGGCTGCACAAAATGCTAATCATGAAGAAGTTTTTTTTTGTTATGGTTGGTGTTTCTGTCATTAATACTGAGCGCTTCTCCTTCATTTTAATGTCGGAATCTTGATGATAGCTACACCGTTGACCACAATCCGATGACGCTGCCGGTGATGACGCCGAACGATGATCACACAACACACACTGCCACACAACGGTTGGGACAACTTTCCCTTTCTGTTTGCATCCGCCGCTGCAGACAGACATCCGGACTGATGGATCGGGGTTGGTTTTTGGGGCGGATACAGGGCGGCTCAGTGGATCAGCAGGAAGGAAAGCGGATGGGGCGGCGTATGGTGGATGTTTATGAACAGGGAGGGACACAAATAAACATCAATTGTGCGGCGCTGAAGTAGCCGGCTCATGTCGCATGTCATGCGAACATGTGTACTGTTGGGTGCATGAGTTTAGTGGCACGTTGCAGCTTATGCAAGCCAACAAATTAGAAATCAATTTCTCCTGTACGTATAACAAGTTATAAATTATAGTACACAGGAAGATCTTATTTTGCCAAGATGATTTAAATATGGTCCCTAAAGTATAATTATTTCAAACGGCTATTATTACAACATCTTCGTGATATCTTCTCCATCTTTCCCTCTCCTATTTTTTTTTGTTACAATACAAAGAGAAGAAAACGAAACTGAGCAAACGACATCCGTAATCCCCGAAGAGGAAAGTTGAAGATCGCACTTTATTTCCTCTTCTGAAGTTTATTTAATCATGTTTGATCGTCGACAAAACGTCTGCGCATGGGATGATCTGTAGCCAAAAAACGAAAGAAATATAATAAAAGAAACGAAGTCAATATCAAAAGGAACGAAGATCGATAAACCTGGCCCTGATCATGTCTTATTAGATGAAGGGTAAACCATCCAGCTATGATCGTTTTATTAATCGAACTCGCCTGAAGCTAATTGAAATTGATTGAGATTTAATCAAAATCGAATAAAAAAATCCATTCATGTGACAGCTGAATGATAATATAATGCAGAAGAAGATCGATTAACTTGGGGCAAGACAGTTGCTTTCAAGATTTAAAGTCGCTTCAAGCTTGAATTTGTCGTTTCAATTTACTTTTCGTGGGCTAAATGAATGAAAAGCATCAGAAATATTATACGGTGCGCAACCTTGCAGTGGACAGTTCAGATTTGTTTTAAGCCACATCATTAACCTTCGTACTTTGGAACGGAAAGGGGAATAAGAGGGGATGTCGTAACTGTTAGGCTAACCAACCCAAGAACTTCCCGAGGTTACCCTTGAAAAAGTTATTTGTGGCTTTTAACGTCTTTCTGGATTGTATCGCTTAAAGCGTGTAAAATGTGGTTGTAAGGCACTCATGTTAGCTCAGTGCGCTTGATTCTGATGGGTTTTTTAAATGGAATTTGTCTGTTTTGTGTTCTTCTTTCCCCAGGAACGGACTCGCGGATAGGTTTCGGATTTCGACTTGGGGAGCATGCAGACTTTCAAGTTCAGCTAGAATTGGGTCCACAGCTCAATACGCGACCGATTGGTAAGTTCATTCAGTTATAACATATTGTAAAGCTTAATAGATATACAGTTGTGAGGTCTGGGTTGATCCTAAGTTCCGTAGAGAAATATTTTTCCGCGGAAATGTTAGGCTTAATCGTGAATTGATTTGGAAGTTCGCCTAACAGTATGCAAATACGAGCACTAGTTTAATGGAGGGAACGGACCCAAGCCTACGTTTGCCTTACAATTTAATAAGACAAGATGTTAATGTGAGGCAGTAATGACTCATTAATGGTACTAATTCGAATATGCCTTATACTAACAATCCTTTTGTAGGTAAATGGAACAAAGCATAACCAGCAACGATTTTTAGTTGATAACGCCTGACAGTATGCAATCACGTGTTTGATGACTTATTGTTTTATAATTACCCAAGTGGAAATAAAAGAATATATTTGGAAATCAATTGACTTTGCATACGTTAAGGCGCAGCGCTCCCTAGACGCCTATTATTAATGTTAATGTTGAATTCTAGTTGATAATCATTTAACCAAATGCAAACTGTATCCAAGAGAAACAGGCAAACATTTTCATTTCTTATGTTTCTTATTTTCAGGAGCTGCAGCGAGCAGTAGCAAACGTTACGTCGACAATGACGAGTATGCGAACTCTGTGCGGGTAAGCATACAGTAATGAGCTGTGTTTAGCTAACAACCACTTGTTAACATGTCGTTGTTCTTCTTTTTTTCGGTCAAGAATCCAACCCGAAATGGAGGTTCCACCTCCTGGTTGCAAGCGTGGTCTAAGCAAACGAAACAAAGGCAACAGTTCAACAAGGACAAGCTGCGAGATTCGCTAATGCCACCGGCACCGATCATGGACGAAGGTGCTTACAATCAGCTTCAGCAACTGTACGAAATGAACAAACAGCGCGAGTATGAAGATTCGGTCGGAACACTTCCAGCGGAAGTGCTAGAGACACGTATCAATCAGCTGAAAGCACTGCACAATCCCGTCACACCGTTTAAACCGATGCCAAGCGAGCCACGGACGGGTACAAGTGTGTCGGAGGAAAAGCCCCTTCAGACAAAGGAAGAGCCCTCCGAAGGAATGTTAATAGTTGTTACACCGGATGTACCAATTAGTACGACAACCATACCGACGGAATCGATCTCCATCGATAGTGAAAAGACAAAGGATACGGGCCTTACCGTCGATAGCGGACGAAGAAATGTACGACGACGAACTAATCGACCGGTGAGCAAACGCGACAAGGAACGAATAACCGCCCAACTGTCCGATGTTTCGCTGGACTAGAGTGGATGTGTTGATGGCGGAATGTGTATTATATTGTTGAAACGTTACAGTGAGGTTATACATGAGAAGTCCTTATTCCTTCTTTGCTGGCACAAACCGTGTGCCCCGGAAGGTGGTTGTAAATAGTTCTTGCTCGGTTTTAGGATGTGATATTGTACTATTTATTAACCTTTTGGCGTAGCTTGGAGGTGCGCTGGTATTGTTAAAATTAACGGAATGAAACGTTGAATGGAATGTCCCATACTACAACCACGCAATGGGGCGATAGACGGGTATGAAGCTGTACCTAATTTTACATGGAAGTGGCACCAACGAACGAACCGCATACACTAGTGAACTAAAGCACGGGGAGGGTTTTTATTTATTAGATGCAAGGCATAGAGACGGCAAACAATAAAGTAAACTGGGGTTAAACGAACCGATGAACGTAGCACGCTGCAAGGGCAATTTGATGACAGTAGCAAACATAATAGGGAACGCAACGGATACGTATAGTTTTTAATAGTTTTATTATTTGTCTATTACATATTGGGTTTGGTTTTTTGCCTTTTTACCCTGCCTGTCGGCTTCCCTTTAACGGCCCCCACGGGTTTGCTTTCTGCACACGGTGCGTTCATTAGTTTCGCGCTACAACTCTACGGATCATTCCTCTCCCACCTTCAACGAGACCGCACTGTGGTTCGGTTACTTTGAGTTTCGCACTACGAAGACTACTATATTAACAACAAATTCGAAAACAGCACTACCGAATGACGTCCCCATTTCTGTGGGCCATTCTTTACTCCGTTAAGCGACCGTTCCTACAGAAAACGTTGAAGATATTACTTTGTTCCACCATCTTCTCATCCAGTTTGTAGTATAAACTTAACGAAAATGTGCTACTCGTGAGGAACGATAATCTATGTTGGTTTTCAGAATACTTTCACTCACAGTACACTGTTGATTTAGAATTGTTTATCGTGATTCGTTTCGTTCCGCTGGTTTTTGTATATCAATTGGAGTACCTTTTCTTAAAATTCCTTCCTTTGTAGCATATCGAATCCATTATTTTAACCAAGTTGATTAGCAAAAAAATATAATGGGAAAAATTATTAATTTCAATCATAAAAAAGGGAAACATTTCATTATTTTACACATCTGCATTTTTTCTCTTTTCCACATTTTTACAATCTAGCTTAGAAACCTTCCCACTTTATGCATGGTGGAAATTGTTCTTCGTTTTCTTTCTTTATCATTCTAAACCTCCATCTCATGTTAGCTATTCTGTACAATTTTCCATGGATTTTTTTCCTTTCGTACATCGTACAAGTGATTGGGCCTCAAATTTGCCATCTATCTACAATTTTGCTACAAAATGCAGGGTTCGTCGTCAACGTTTTATACTTTCTTTTCACATGTATTTTGCACACTCTTCGCACCAACAGTTTTCAAATCATTCATCAAAGCTCACTCTTATGTGTTTTTTTTTGTTCTTTGTTTGCTTCCTTTCCACTGAGAGAAGAGGAAAAGATTTATTTCTACAAACTTGCTACCGTCTTATACATACAGTTTTTATTCTGTTGTAGTTCTTTCCTACTTTACCTCGTAACTGCATTCATTTCATTTACACCCATTTACAGTTTGCAGTAAATATATGCACCCAGTGCCTTTTCACTGGGCATTACATTGTTTGGAATGTTTTTCATTAGTAATTTTCCTTTTTGCAAATGGGCGTACGTGTGTTGTTGGAGGGTTTTCTACTAGCGAAATGCGACGAGTGTTTGTGTGTGGACAGGGACAGAGAAAGGCAGAGGTTGTTTTGTATTTGAAATAACTTATGCACTCTATTTAATTCCGTTCTTCGGCACGATTTGTGATAAGCAAATGTGCACGCAGTACGAAAAAAAGGATAATTTATTACATTCGAGCAACTGGTAACAATAGTAGAACGAACAAATGGGGAAAAGTAGGATAAGTAGGAGGAAAAAAACGAATGAATCTTAACCATGTCACTGTGTGTACACAACACCGGTTCTATCGTGTGTCTTTTCTAAGGAAGGGATGTCATTCAACGACAACAAGGAAACAGGAAAGGAAAACCCTGCAGGTATGATGATACGGCTACCTTATCGTGGGTGGTTTTTGTCGATCGATAAGCAGGAGCGTACAGTACAGTACAGTAAATAGAATAACATCAGTAACATCTTTTAACACGTTGAGAAATACCTGTAGTGTGATTACACATTAAAATACTTTACATCGAAAGTATCCTTTGCCAGCGACAATTGATCCTTCGCCACTCACAGTACAATACATCTTGATCGCCCTCAAACGAAACCCGAACTGAAGTGGTCGCGCACGACGCCGTTCAGTTCATATTTCCTTTTCTATTTACTAGTACGAGTTATGCTACTCGTGACACTCAAATTGACTTATCGATTCCTTACTCGGAAAAAACATGGATTTTATCTTTCTAGAGGCAATTATAATAGGCTACTCTTTCCCTTCACTAGTTGTGCTTGTTTTTCCCCCCTTTCACATATCAACTTCTAGTTTTGTTGCTGTCCCTATGGTACACGGAATTCGGCAAAATGGCATGGCGTTCATTTTAACAAAAGCATAACGCTGGCTTACATTGCCAGCTCCCAAAAAAGGGACGCGTGTTTGAGTGAGTGGTGTGTTACTCGATCTGCTCGGTAAAGGTTATCACAATGTAAAGATGGTTTATTAACGCGATCGCACATTCTGCCACAAGTGTAGTTGATCGTCTGGTGTACGATCACTCACGCTAGATGGCGATGTTCCGTCTGGTGTCGTTGTTTCAGGTTTGTTGAGGAGAGGTCGGTTTTAGATTTGCGTGTAGTAATGGCAACTCTTGCTTTTTTGTTTTGCAATACATCCTTATTTGCGTAAAGATAAACATTCACACAGACGCGCACATGAGGACACATACATAAACAATACGTGAAACGAGAAGATAGCGCCAGCTCTCCGTCTGGGACGAAGTTCTAGTGCCAGGTGAAGACGACGTGTGCAAACATTAGGTAGATTGTAGAGACGATCACGCTACCGACCATCACTGGGAAACCGACCCTAGGAGAAAAATGGATCAGATGGTAAGAACATCGGGACAAGAGATTCACAAATAAATCGCTTACTTGAAATATTCTATAAAGGTAAACCTATATCCGTGCTGCTCAGCAACACCGGCACATACAACGTTGGCGGAGGCTCCAATAAGAGTTCCATTACCTGAAACATTAAGAAGATGGTTAAATGGTCTGTACACGTTTAGCTCATGAGGTCGATTTCTTCTCGATTGCTAACCTCCTAAGCAAGCTCCTAACGCCAGTGCCCATACGAGTGGTTGTAGGGGCAGATCTAGCGCTTCATTTTCAGCAAGACCGATGGCAATCTTTACCATCATCGTGGTAAGAGGAATATTGTCAACGAAAGCGGATGCGAATGCAGATACCTACAACGAAGATGTAACGATGTTTGTAAATAGATGAATGAATTTTCCCACTAAGAAGCATCCTACCCATAAGATGATAAGGATGGCTACAGCCAGTCGAGATTCTTCGGACACGGACAAGATCACGTTTTCCGTCTGTTTACCGATCCAATCGATCAGTCCCAGCTCGGCTAACGCTTCCATCAGGATGAACAGCGCGGCAAAGAACAGCAGTGTGGACCATTCAACACGCGCAATCACCGATTCAATGTCCTCCCTGTTTGCAATAAGAAGGGTAAAATGTTAGAAAATGGTGATCATTCCACTTAAGAAATGGAATCTCTTACCGATCAGCCAGAATCAGAAGTAGCAGCGCACCGAGCAGGGCAGTCCAGCCGAGCGATAGCTTCTGTATATCCGGTGCCGAATGCAGGAAGAAGAACGTGATCACGAACGCGAGAGTAATGGCAGACTTTACCAGCAGTGTCTTGCTTCGAATAGGGTACTGTAACGAAAGGAACTCATTAACCTTTCATGTTGATCGAGAGTAAAGCTATGCCTAAAGCACCGTACCTTTCGTTTCATCTCTTCCAGCGTTGCCTTGTAGCTCTCCACGGGTACCGAACCGGTGACGAGCTTCTTCTTGAGCGAACGTGACAACCGATTAACCTTCTTGAGGAGCGTTTCGCGCACCAAATCTTCATCCTTGGAGTAGGACGATAGAGAAGCGGCTGCACGCTGCCACACGGCAATCTCGTGGCGGATTTCCTGCACATCCTGCGGTTCGCTGAAGCGCAGATCGTTGATGTTTTTGAACTTCATGCGCAGCTGGAAGTAGGTCGTGATCATGACGAAGAAGATCGGTATGGCCATGTGCAGCGTAAAGGTGGCGAAATTGACTCCCTGATGTAATGAAAACGAGAGAATCGATTACAAAACCCTATCCCATCCCATCCTTTCTTTGTGTTGAAGGTTCTTACATTTTTTGCAATATGACTATTGGACGCGATGATGACGTTTGGTGGATCACCAACGGGTGTTAGTGTACCGCCGACGTTCGAGTAGATCACCATCGACATCAACACCGGCACCGGATTTAATTCCATCACCTCACACAATCGTATCGTTACCGGAGTCATAAGCAACACGGTCGTTACGTTGTCCAGGAACGAGGACAGTATCGCGGTAAAGATGCACAGGCAGTTGATCAGTGGCCACACCTTACCGTTCGTCACCTGGTACGCATACACGGCCAAGTAATCGAAGATACCCGTCTCGGACAGGATAGCCACCAAGATCATCATGCCGAACAAGAGCAGCAGCGTTTCGACATCGATCCAGGAGATCAACTTCGGCATGCTGGGACGCTCGTTCATGGCTGCCAGTACACCGATGGCAAGCGTTGAAGCGATGATGGCCGCAAACGTGCGGTGCACTATCTCCCATATGATTAACACGTACAGACCGAGCAGTACGATCGCGGCATAGATAACGCCCGTCTCGGTGTCCATCGGCGTTGGATCGTAGGTGAACTTGGTCGGGAAGTCACCGTCTAGATTGGAGGACATCCGTACCCGCACGACCGCTTTCCCGCTCGTCACCTTCTGATGGTTCACGGGACCAATGTCGAACACGTGCTTGCGCGTCATCTCATCCATCTGATCGATTGCATCGAGCGAGCTCGGTATAGGTACCAGCCAGACATTCGTGATGTTCTACAAGATACGAAATGATGTTGTTAGATGGATAACTCTCGAGGGCCCAATTAATGAGGCCACTACCTCCGTGTACTTTACGTCGTGTTCCGGGAAGAAGCTCATATTGGAGTTATTGCTAGGTAGGTAGAGCAGCTGCAGGTTTACTGACACGTATGTGCTCGTGTTGTTGTGTTGTTGGTCACTAAGAAAGGCACCTTTTAGATTAATTCCAATCCGAGACCCCGGAGATGGTTCGGGCAAAATGTATGCTACAGTACCGAGGGAGAGAAAATAGCATCAGTTATTCTGTTCGTAGCTAACGCGAGAACTCGCTATACTTACTCCGATAGGATCCTTCCGGCACGGACAGTTGCCGTGGGGTGAGTTCTTTCTCGTGCTTCGACATCAGGAAGCCAGTGAAGACCAGCCATACGACTAGCAGTGTGCCAACCTTCACATAACTGAACAGCTTACCATGCTCATGGTGGCCACCCATCGTCGTCTCGTGACCGTCGTCACCTTCACCATCGGTCGTCACGTTTTGGCCATTCTTTTCACACTGCTCCACGGCGGCGGTTGTTTTGCCATCCTCGACCGATGTGTCCGGATTGGTGACCTTGATTGTGATGAACTCTTTGCTGTTGTTATCTTCACCATCGTCCGCTGAGACGTCTTCGTTCGGGAGTGGATCATCTTCGGTACCTGCAACAAGTGAGACATCGCATTACTTAAAAGAGTAGTTAAATAAACTCTTGAGTATAGCGTAGTAAGCTATGTTTGTTTACAGATCTATGTTTCTGTACCGTCTCGAGTGCGTTTTGATCAGCACTAATGAATCATATTAGTTATCTAAACAAGACCTTCGTCATGTGTTGTTAGCTCATCATTGCAATGCCGTCGTTTACTTCCAGATTACTGAAATTAACCTTTGAAGCGAGCGAGTACGGTGACGCTATATCGCCGCCCTAATGCCCTTTGCTGGCCGGTAGTCGCAATCATTGCCAATTGACAGCCTTTGAAAATGTTGTACATAAAACGGGTAGCCTTCAAATTGAGTCATATTTTATGGCGTTTTGACGGTAAAACTTTTCATTAATTAACACCCACACGGGGGCCGCTTGTGCAAAAAGGTTAATTTAAGGTTCAGCCGTATTCATTGAGGCTGTTACTCATCGTTTCTAGCAAATGAGGCACGCGGTTCGCCATTGACGAGGTAGACAATCAGAATGTAAAATATTTATCTGTTACATGTCCATTGCGAGATTGTAACAAAGTGTAGAGATTTTTTTTTTGCAAAGGAACAGTTGAACAAGCGATCTACAAGCTAAAAATATGTTTCGGACGAAACGCGGTTTATCATCCATTGGTCGTTACTGTGAGTACAAAAATAACACACCTAACCGACCTAATATATCTATCTTTTTGTACTCGATTATTGGCAATGACCATGACGGTAGTAGATGTAAGAGGAGAGGGCGAGCAAGAAAATGGACACGATTTACGCTTGTCAGCACCGTCTATTGATTAGATAAGGTAACCCCTGTGGCCTGCTTTCTTCATTATCTTTTAATGAGCTTTAAAGTATGTGGCTTTGATCAAATTTATTAATAAATATGATACTGATAATAAATATATAAAAAAAGAGTCTGGTTGAGTGTAATAATAGATCAAATAAATTCATTGTCCCTTTTGATAATAATGACCATGCGTCTCCATCATTCCAGGGTTCTGTACTATTAAGGACATGGTGACAACATGTTTGTAAAGTTGAAATCAACGACTCGTCAATAAAAATTGAACCGAAACGCTTGATTACTTTGCATTCAAACATTGCATACCAGTGACCAGTGAACTGTCTTCTTGGCATACAGTTGAAAACGGAAGAGAAACAATCACATCGGTAACATTGAAGTGGAGGGTATGTTTTTGTTTTCGCTTCAACTGTACCGCTGCATCCTCATTCAGCTGGAAGCATAAATAACGCATATTGTGGCGTGCGCCCATCCAAAGCAAGCGTACCGACGTCCGTACGTCCGCACATACGTTGTCGTGTTCGTTACCAATCAACGAAATCAACAGCATCCCGAGAGCGATACGTACGCTAGTGGCGGTGCACGGTTCAATCCGTTCGTAGCACATTGTGCCCCCGTACAGAGGGTAGTGGATCGGTGGGGACTGGGATGGGGATGATCTGGCCAGAAGAAGTAGAAGACGATCTCTCAAACGCCATCGCCGTAAATGCGATAATGAGCGGAAATGTTTCATGCTTGAAAATTTACATAGAATAATTGAAAACAATCGTCCCATCGGTTGGCGGCATGCAGGTGGCGATGGTTCGATATCCGGGAAGGGAAGGGTGGGATGGGAGGGAGAATTGCTGGAAACGGTGGCGTATTCCGACTGCATGCGGGTCACTGTCACATGTTGACCATGCCGCTGTGTGTCATAGTATGGCATTGAGGGAGAATTTCACGAACGTGTATAGCGTGAAACCGGCACAAGCAACGCATTTTTCCGGGTTTGTAACAGCTGATCCAACTCGTTTCGCTTTAAAAGTAATAAGAAATATCGCTAAAATAATAAGAACTCTCCTCATCCGCTCAAGCAGAACTTTCATCATCAATTCGTCTAATTCAGACAATAACCGCCGATAACCATTTCCGTTACTAAACAGCTTTGAGCAGAAGCTTTGATTTATGGTATCAAAACATGCATCCATTGTCACTGTGATTGTAGCTTTTTATGCTAATTAATCTTCAACTTCCCTTCGCACACGATGGAAGAAATGAAGAAAGGTAAAGAAAATTTGTATCCAAATTGGTCAACCCATCCAAGCAGGCGGAGGACTGCTTGTTTTACTGTTGATTTATGGGTATGCTCAATTTAGCATGACACGAAATATTTCTCCTTGATGTACACCTAGCCCAAGGAAGATTACGATGGGTGAGCATTGCAAGATCGGACGGACCCAATTTCTCTACCCCCAATCCCCCTGAGAGAAGGGTCATGCCGCGAAGGTGTTTATCAATTTGTCGCACGATACAATGTTTTAGTATGCATAACGAGCCACCTAGCATTGACACTAATCAGCGGCAAACGTGACCGAACTATCGAGATATCCCGTTGCGCATGGTACAGCGTTTATGATGGGTTTTTGTCAATAATCTCAAGTGCGTAATCTGCATACGGTCTAGCAACAAGGACACAGCAAGCGGTAAATGATGACAGGTGGATGATGTATGACTGTCCTTAGAATGAAGATAAATGCAGATGCACAATTTATTCTTCGCTTCATCATTTCGATTCAGATGCTAGAAGAGTCTGAAGCTGTGGCTCAAGAATAGTTAATAAAAAAATGTCAAACGGCATTGTTTAAAACAATCACATAATGCAAAAGTGATTTTATCCGAATCCTCTGTACTCCGCAATCTTGTTAGAGGGCGTTGTTACTTATTCTAGAGTTGTTTTAGTACATTTTACCACTCAGCTAGTGCTAGTACGCGTTTCAGAAACACAAGATTAGGTCAATTGTGGTACAATCACACAACCACAGTATTCAAAACACCGACCAAAGATTTAGACTGTTCAAGTATAATGATTTAAAATATTGTGCAACGATTGCTTGAAAATAACGCCATCTGTTGTAATATTGGCCTAGTACTGCAATGTGTCATACATTTCTAATTATCTATAGCAATAATGCTGTTTCAATATCAAAATATTCAGAATAGCACAGAATAAATACACATTCATAAAATTGAGAATAGTTTAACAGGCGTTTTAATATCTATTTGAAAATGTACATTATTTCGGTATAATAATGGTATTCAGCTGGTGCTGTCAAATTATTAACCCCAGCTACCACCAATGCATTCGATGCGATTGGACGTGTTAATTTTAGCCTTTAGAATATAACGGCAGCTTACAGGAACAAAAAAACCAACACTGCGAGTGTGGTCACAATAGCAAAATGCGACGACACTGACAAAACAACAACAACAACATCACTTCCACCCATGAAGGAGAATATTTTTAAACTTTCTTTTCATACACCACCGTTCTCTAGGTCACCGGCATTGGATTAGTGAACTAGAATCATGGTCAGAGGCGTGTTCATTTGGAGCGAATTTTTCTTTTCTAGCAACCGTTCGACTGTGTTTGAACACAAGCTACTTACCGTGTAATCGCTCGTGCTCCTGCCGAAAAGATGCCAGGCTCGGGTCCTGGCGGATGGCAGCCGGAAGCGTACGCCATATCTCCAGCGATGCCTCCGTCACCTGGCTGAGAGAAATGATAGAATAGTTAGGCCGGATGGTTTGCACTGTAACGGACGGACGGGGCTGATTGAGCCGGTCCAGCTCGTCCTCCGCCTCCTCCTCGTTCAACTTCAGTATCTTGAACACGACATTTTTGCCCTTCGATTTGGACATTCCCGTGGACGGCTAGTGTGAGGATCGGGGTTGTAGTTGTGTGTTGGGACAACGTGTTGGACACAGTGTACTGGTGCTTGATGTGCGTTTCGATTAGTGCTGTATGGGAAGTGCAGGAAGTGTGTCGCGAAGGCGTTAGGTGGAAATGCCCTCCGGTTAGTACCATGCAGTTAACAAATCACGTGCTTCTAATCACACAATAACTGATTGTAGGTAATGTTTTGTTGTATTAGCAAGGATCACTAAGGCATGCAACTTGTTAAGATCACTGTAGGTAACCACCTATTGCGCTGTTAGGAAACGAAATAAATTTAGCAGTGTTTAGTCGGTTGTGTGTTAAAGCATTTCCGAAACAGAATGGAGCGCAACTCCAACTGTTTCAACACCCGCCACTAGCTAGTAGTCGTGCTCTGGTTAGATTGCATTTCAGCCGCGATCGGGGTTTTTTTTTTTGTTATCAACGCTCTTTCCCGTTCCGATCCGAACTGATTGATTCATTCTCTTCACCTATGCGGGTCCATCGCGCTGGATGGCGTGCGTCAATCGCTAATGGGAAAATGATGTAGTGCCTGTTGGGCCACCGAGTGGAAAACTTGGCTGTATCGGCCGGGTCTGGTGCTGTGGTGCTGATACGGGACGGGAATCGTTTCGGCTTAAGCGCCGTTACATTCGGGCGGCACTTGTTTTGTGTTTTCTGCGTGTGGGTGTTTTTGTACAGTTCACAAGAAAAAGGGTACAACTGCAGAACAACCTACTGCTGAAGGGTAGAACATTCGATTCGATTACACCTTGCGAGAGCGCACAGTGGCACACTCCCATTGGGCACTTGTCAAATATTCACCAATTCACTTTTTTTTTGTTCATATGTCAAACAAGCGGTGCAATGAAAAACATTTGTTCGCTAATTTATGTCCTTAATCGAGGGGGACACCATCCACCCTCACTCACACAAACACTCACCCACCTAACCGACCTTCTTCTTCAAATCTAGACACAACACAAAATTCACTGTTGCTGTGCGCTCTCAACCACAACGACACTACACGTACGCAATCCGTTTTTCCGTTAATATGACCATTTCATTGTCATCAGGCCAATCCCACCAACAGAAGAATCTATCTCTATCTCATTCGCACCCCAAATTTGTCGACCCCTCGAATCGAACACCCTCAACCTCTAACAAAGCCCCGGTAAACGTCGGAGGGTGGATGATCGTGCGGATCGCGCTTTATTAGCGAACTTTATTGAATTCACGTATCCGCAATAGGAAAACAGCACATTTACACAAACATACACACATATTATGGATCGTAGGACCGCTTTACTGTGTCACTGGTGGCCTTGACATTTTTGGTCCCATCCACCTGCATGTTTGTGTGCCGCGCCCTTCAACGTGCTGGATGGTTATCCTTTTTACCGCGCCGATAGGGTGTGAATAAAAAAGGTTGATTGTGTTACTGAAATCAATGAACAAGTAATGAACCGCACGCACACGTGATGGCTGCTGGCGGATGGGGACATTGTAATCATTAACATGAATGAGATGTTGATTAAGTAGCTAATTTTCAGAATAATTCATTTACATTATTACAGGAGTATTATTATCGCAAAATATTCTCCAATTATTTCGCCCCTTTAACATCATGGCCACTAGCGTATTAACCTTTAGCGTGGAACCTAACCTTGCCCGTTATCTACACCACAGGTTCGTAATACGGTTTTAGTTGAACGATCATTTGTCGTCTAGCTTCATCCACACACATAATCGGCGCGACCAAGTGACCGACATCTGGCGTCACTGGTGCGAAAATACGGCTCAAGTCCAATGACCGCATGACACTGGGTTAGATCGCACGTTACGCTTGTCGAAAATATGGACGTACATGTTAATGTAGTGAGCTTTCCGCAAAACAATGAAGAGAGATATTTTTCATGTACTTTTAGGTGTACAATAGTATTTAGTACATTATTTTAAATACTGTCTTGTAGCAACTGCTCTCCTCTGCTTCGACTCGTAAACATATTTGAAAATGGTAAGGAAAAGAATCGTATGTTTGCAACTGCTTTCGAGAATGTGCTATATCAAATAAGTGTATAGCTCATATGATCTATTTGTTTTGAAATTTTGTTACCGTGTTTACCGTCGTTTGAACATCATACATCAAAGCAGATGAGTAGCAAACACGTGTGCTTTTGATCATACAAAATATCCAGATTGTCAAGTTCACTGCCGCCTGACATTCCACCTATACCAGCGACTGAAAGCACGCAACACAACATGCGAACGAACTGGCCGTCATAGAGCAATTGGAACCGAACTGCTATTTGCTCGTAAGCAATAGTTCGGTACAGCATGACCTCCTTCATATACGATTCTTATTGCTTCATGGAGTCACGATGAGACAAATATTTGAAGCATATATGTTTGCGAAACATAATTCTCTTGGCAAACAGCACGTTCTTGCCGAGCTCGTTCTATAGGGTACGGGGATGTTGTGGATTGAAACGTAAGATTCAGCAGGAAACGAGTTTGTCTCGCATTTTTGTTTGATCTACTAGCGCTAGGTATGTATTTCTATTTTTATTGGAAATATTTGGGTAGTAGATATACCATAGGCGAACATATGGGAACATAAATCGTATTTTGTAGTAACTAATCAAAAAAAGTTATTAAATATCCCATCTAATCATCGGGTAAATATCCAACATATTTCAACGTTCCTAGTAACGGACCTTTTACCTCTGTAAAGAAGCAAATAAACCGATTCACCTAATACAGATCCATTTTTCATGAGAATCTTTCTCGAAAACCCTCATCATCGTCCGATTCACCCGCAAACGACTCCCCACTGACGAACCTTTTTTCTTTATCCAACGCAAATGAAGAAACCCAATGAGGATAAGGTTTCGTTTTTATTTTTGCCGGTTAATTTGGGAATGATGGTAACAGTTGTCTTTTTATCGGTACGATGGGATCACGTCTGTAGGGTTACCAACGTACGGTACGGGTATTAAAGGAAACGATACCTTCTCACTGTGTGTGTGTAAGATGAATCAGAAGGCTTAAAGATCCAAGTGGAGCACAGAGAGCATGATAGTAAAACCATGACGAAGATTTCCAGCGATGGGGGAACTCCTCACCGAGCGAAAGTAAGATAACGCAACATGTAAAGGTAAACAGCAGAACAACGCGTACTTGCTTCAGCGTAGTTTCATGCACACTTACTACTGTTTCGAGTCAAGTTTATTGGACCATGCGGATGGGTCTAATAGTTGTCTAAATGAAAGGAAACTGATAATATTGCTCCAGTCTTGCGTCATATCTCACAAGGGTGAGATGATTGGACGATTGTCAACAGTGTGAAGATTCCGTTGAAGAGGCTTTTACTATCTGAACCTGAAAATGCTTTCCGGTGGTCGATGGTGTAACTTACGTTATGAATGATTGAGATAAAGCACATTTAATTAATAGAAAATTAATTTAGGACAATTTGTGAAATAAAATCCAACGTGTCTGAAGGTCCCCAAAAGTCTTATCATTTTCATCAAAATAATGTTATCAACACACGGAATCGGTGATAAAACTCATTGATTCGGGAAGCAAAGAAACCGCCTTTGAACTGGCTTATCAGCCATTCGGGCGGTGGCAACAGATAGCTCAGTCGTGGAATCTGTGGACCGTGGTTTATGAGCCGCTAATCACTGCAGTCAATATTTGGAATGATTTACACGCCAATGCGTTCTCCACTCTGAAGGGTGGTGGAGACGAAACAAAAAATGCCCACAGTGGAAGAAAGATAAATCGATCGCATACGAATCCACCGCCCAAGGCATCTTCTAACGTGCGTGATTGATTAATAGTTCGTACTAGGCGGATTTACCGGATAAAGCGAAACCCTTGAAATTACACCACAAAAGCGGACTCCGATAATCTTAATCACGACCAGCGGACTTTTGCCCATTCATCCGCCACGCAAGTCCAATTATCTGCAGGTCGTTTGTCCGAAATTATTCACCGGGTGTTAATGGGAAACACACCACAGCGATAGAAAAAAAAACACTCGCTGATAAGGAATCGTTTGTACCGGATCCGGTCAAATACTGGTTCCTTCCGTTGATGGGTCACAAAAAATGAAGAAATCTCATGCAGATATGAGTGAGTATTTTCTCGCCTCGGGATTGTTCGCAGTGTTGTATGTTTCGCTGCATTGCCAAACCGGCGCACAGGCTTTTTTTTCTCTTCAATCTAGACAAAATAGCACCCTCGTGATAACTGCTCGCTCAAACAGAGTTTCGTTCGGTGGCGATTTTGCTTGTACTTTACCCGCGTTGAAGATGTCTTTATTTTCGGCGCCCGAAAGATGGCGGAAGAGACCAGCAAACGTTAGGTGAAGGTTCAGCCCCAAACTCATCATGTGTCAGAGACTTTGAAGAGCTGACGTGGAAGGAGGTGGAAAAACGGTATCAGATATCGCCCGGTCTGAGTTTCCTTCACCTTCGGATATACGCACACAACCACGGTCAAGGAAATTCCCCTTCTATCCATTGCGGGAAAATCATTCACCCCTCAGCTGAATAGAGGGACCTCGCGTGGACTAGAGCGGTAGCGTGTGGCAATGGAAGAGAAAAATAAAACTTTCACGCAAACACACGCAGCAGGCAATGGCTAGACCGACACAATACACGTAAAGTTTTACTCCCAATTGCGTTGCGAGGCAAGCAAAACATAGTCCATTAGTTTGTGGATAAAATTAACTTCGCGTGTGTTCGAAATCCATCCGAAATGTGTCGCACTACAACAAAATGAAAAACTGTTACTCGAATGAAAAATTATTTATTATTTGGCCCCGCGCAATTATTTTGGCCCGGCCCCCACCCGGAATACGATGACAGGTGCCAATTTTGTGTTTAGTTGCCACGAACAAAGAAGAATACAAAGTATCAACGCGAAAAATGTCACAAATAATCTCATTAATTTGTTACTTGTGAGTGAAGTTATCAAACAAAAAATGATACTCCACCAGCTGCCATACGTTCACTTTAAAGTACATTAACGATTACATTTCACATCCATAATCCCTCTACAAGAACGATGGTCGGTTACGGTGGTAGTGGTGGTGTAGTTATTTAGCTATCTTTAAATGTATCCCCATTGCAGCATCCGTAGAAAATTGAAGTTCTAAATCACAAGGATTATTCACAACACTTCTATTGGGTCTCGTTTAATTTTACACTAAACGTGTTACAATCAGTCGACGATCGCGCAACACGAAAATCACTTCATTCATGCTGGAAAGAGCTCTTTTTTCCGCGCTGTGCGTCTGCGCAAAGGTTCATGTCGCAAGCGCAATCCACGTGGTTTGCCTCACTAAAGGATTGCATCCCTTTTTGAAAATATGGACCACAATCCATTCGCGATACTAGTTCCACGGCTCGAATATCGTTTCACGCGCTTAAAAGCTTCTTCTTCACCGATCGCTCAGAGCACGGCGCACACACGGTGTAGCGTTACGGGGCGTTACGGTGCGCGTAACCACACCGTCTGTACCGTATGCTACCTTTCGGACAAAACCGTTCGCTCTGTTGCGCAACTCGCCAAATTCCACAACGCGGCAAAACCAACTGCACCTATCGACCGTTTGCGAAGGACTAACGACTAAGTCCCGGTAACGAGGGCGCTCGGCACTAGCGGCCTTTCGATGCGTGGTGCGCGAAAACTGCGCCAAACCGTGCAGGAAAGAGACCACACGAGACCGTACCGGCGAAGAGATAGTGAACATGTGCAGTATGCTTTAAATCACCACTCGCCCCTTCGGTTCCAATTGTAACCACCCCTCGTACCCGGCCGAGAAGCAACAGGTTGCATGGATTGTGGTGGGACCGGGCGGGACTCAGATTAGTCGCTGGTCAGTGTATGAGTGTTCCGTTTTTTTTTTGCTCTCGTATTCTTTTTTTTGTGTTCGTAATGCGATGATGCGTTCGAAGCACAAACTGCACAGATGATGTTTCGAGCGCGTGAGTGGCCGGATGATCTTTGTTGGACAGCGGGTTCGGAGAGTTACCGGGTTCGAAATGCAGGTACGCCTTGGGGGAAAGGAATATGGCGCTCATGGACAGTCGAATGTGTGCCGCACGGCTGGTATGTACGGATTTGTTGTATTTTTGTGTGGTAATACTACGGACCGATGAATGGTGCTGTCGAGGGGGAATGGCAGAGAGGGGGCGAGGGTGGTGTTCAGAAGGGGGACAAGATTGAATTTAAAAATAACGTCTGTTGTCTCTGTTCAGCTGCAAGTAGGAAAACATTCGTCAAATGCTTCTAGAACAGGTTTGTTTTGTGTGGCTTAGTAATTAATAAGAATGAGATGGGAAAAATGTATTTTATTTTAAAGTTTTATTTGATGAATCATTTATAAAATTTAGACGAAAGGCTACCTCTTCCATTATCTACTATACTCGCTTATCTTCCTCTTTATTTTCGGTTTTGGCATTATTCTTTTCTTCCACTCCAGTAACACACTCAAGGTTTTCTAATGGTTCTCCTGACACCATCGTGGGGAAAAATGTGAACCTGCAGTAGCATATTGACGCGGAGCTTCGAACACCAAATCCTCCATCTGGCCGTTTGCTCCTTTATACAGTGAAGTTGATTTTGATTGGTAGCATAATTTTGTTCTATATTTAGCGGCCCATCCGAGGGTACATTGAAGCCGCAACTTGGTGCTGGAAGAGTGTGCGGCAAGCAATAAAAACAATAGGATAATGCTGTACTTCAACCCTGAACGGGGTGCAGTTTATGCTGTAGAGATCGAGTGGCATTAAATGAGGATTGACAACGCGGCAAAAGCAAAGCCACTTGCTTGGGCGTTTGTGTTGTGGAAGTTTGTTGACGGTTCTTTGAAGCGTAGAACAGCAGGGAAAATATTGTGCTTATACAAATATTATCCATCGGCATGCGTGTGTGGAAAACCCCACAACAGCGAAACGAACGATTTTGGTCGCGTATGGCAGAGTGCCTTGAAGGTAAATAAAAGTGTAATTGCATGCGGACCTACAACAAGTGTCAAGTTCGTTAAATCTCGATCTACGCTGGACCTGGACTTTGGCAATTGCTGGCAGCGGTTCGTAAAATTGTACACACGATTAGCAATCCGAAGCGAATGTCTTGCGGGCCCGCAACGGGTTGTGCGTTGCCAAACGAGTTTCTCGGCTAATGAACTGACCATCCTCAACGAACTCTGAAGCGGGTCTGGGCCAAAAAACCGCCCCCTTCGACATCGCGTTCGTGATGGCGATCGTTGGTTGGGGAGCGGCTAATTTAATATCGTTTTTTCATAATTCACTCACTCAAGAACATATTTTGTTGGACTTATATACGTGACACACATACCTCTTTCTCCATTCACCGTTAGCGAAGATGTAAGTTACTTCTACCGGGGGCATAATAAAGTTGTGCACGAAAATTCACTCGCTGAAGGTATTCTGCTCTCTTTACCGTCTATTAATGTGTACACCGACAAACACACGATCTTGGAAGTCGCCTGCATGCATTACCGTAGATCACTTTTATAATTTTGTGAGCTTTTTATTAACAAGCATACAAGAAATTTAAACGAAATCGATCAATCACACTTGAGCAAACGTCCAACGACAGGAAACCCGAACAGCTTCGAAAAGAACGCATCAGCCACTGGCCGCCGGGTTACGGAAGGCCACCATCAACGCGATGGTATGGAACATTTGATTATCTTTCGCCACCATTATCTTTCGGAGAGCTTTTCTTGGCTTTAGGTCAACGCGAGGGAACCGTCACGGAGATAGATTTTCCATTTCATTCAATGTTTTCTTTCGGATTTCTTCTTAGAAAACAAAGTTTAAGATGGTTTAAGGAATATAATTATGTAATTAGTGCAATTTTTAGGATATTGAATTAATTTAATTAAATTACTCCAAACCTGCAACTCATGCCGCTTAAGACGCTTAATCCTTTCGTCAAAACTGGGCATACTGGCGGTTTGCTGATTGATAACAGAATGGATCTCAGTCGCTAATCCTTGCGTCGGCCGACTACTTGTGCCACTTGCACTACATGCACGTGCTACAAGACGCACTGCCATGATACGATCGAAATAAGAGTCTTGTCCCGTGCCAGATAAGACAAAAGCCCGCTCCAAATCCCACTGGAATCCCTGACAGCTGGGGCGTGTATGGAGAGATTTGCCTTGTTGTTTTGCTTTTTACCAACTGCGTGCGTAATCAGCCAAGTATCATGGAACAATGCGCAACGGTGTTTGATATTATTTTCCAAAGGGTAGCCAATTTTAGCTCGCCCAGTGTAACATTATACAAAATAAAGACAATGGATATCAGGAGGATAAAAGGAATAGATTTAATAATTTGGACAGCATATCTTATCCCGGACACAAATCGCAATGGGGATGGATTTAAGGCTTTGATGCGTGAGATAAATCAAATTACGCCACCATTGCATCATGCTTTGTCGTTTATGTGTCTCGCCGGGCGTCAGTGGACACTGCTGGCCCTGGTGTACGTCACAAATTTGGGTGTAATTTTCGAAGCTCCCACTTGGAACAAGGCTATGGCGTTTTATTTAATCGCATACGTCAATGCGATGTTACGATGTTGTTGTTTGTGAACATTAGTGCTGTTGGATCTGCGTCGGGTATTTGCAGGTGTTATGTTGGATATGATGTTTATGATGAAATGTAAGATTCGATCACTGTTGCTGAAAATTTGACCAAAACAGCAACATTGTGCCGGTGCGTTCTTCCGAACCTTGTCAACATAAACGTATAAAATGTTTTATTGTTGCTTTTATGTGGATTAACTCTTTGCTGAGTTTGCAACAAGCTGCAATACTTGACTTTCTAACACTCCTGAAGCCAAAAGCACTTTACTATCGTCGCGTGACAACGTTCGATGCTATAAAAAAGCATGTAACAACAATGTTTGCCTCCTTTATTCAGAACGACCAAACCATGAATTGCACGAAAAGAAGCAAGACACGAAGGAATCGTGTGAAAAACATTGGGTTTTCATTCACTTAATTTGGATATCAATCGGTTAGCTCAAGGTGGGATCGAAGTAATATATCATTATTAGTAACGGTGTTGAATGATGGATAAGGACGCTTGTTGAACACTGAAAGTGTTCGTACATAATTATAATTCATCAAATATGAGACCGGATGAATAAGAAGAACATGCTTAAATGGAGACGCCTAGTGCGCCTATACTATTTACAGAAATGTGTAGTTTTTATGTTGTATTTTAAATTACTCTTCACGCAAGACGAAAAGTGACTTAAAAAGAGTTACGAGACTCTTTAACTTAGGACCCTTGATCAACTTTGTTGAATCATCATTGCAACGAATGTGAGATGATCATGCATTGAACGTTCATACGTGCATGAAACAATCGATTGCATACTTTCAGGGGCATTGTAGAAATGCAGGGGTCGTCATCCCGCTGTTGAAGTGAATTTATTCTTATCAATTACAGCAGCATGCACGGAGTTTTCTCCTTTATTTAAACTTACTCTCCGTATTCAAATAACACTGATAAGCTCAACAAAGTGTGTATATGTTATTATAATGTTGTGTCTCTGACCGTATGTTCCATGACCTTCACACCGCAACAACGTCATTGCGGGTGGGCCAAAAGATACGGGGAAAAAGCACACATAGGTCGAAAATATAATAAACCATTCAACCCTTTTCCTGCCGGTTGATGCTGTTGAAAGACGTGAGTTTATTTTTATACTCTTCATTTCATTTAAAGCCAAGACGGGTGGGAAAACATTCTCTACCGAACCGAAGAAAGAAATATCTACCGAAATGAACATATTGACCCGAGAGGAAGTTTGAAATGGTCGGGAAAATGGCTTAGCGGGGAGCAAAAAAAAAAGGAAAATAAAAACCCCATGATGCGGCGCCAAATGAAAGTGAAATGATGCCTACGACTATGGCAGACCATACGGCTATACAAGTCAAACAGGCCCACTCACACATACTCAATAGTGTTACGGTGGTAGTTTGCCAAGGTCGGTTCGATTTCCTCCTCGTAACAGCGGCGAGGAAGATTGTCGTCTCATGACGTCACAGAGCAGGCGGACTGAGAAGGTGAAGGATGTTTTTCAGACAGTGTCAATGTGTGTGTGTGTGTGTCTGTCCGTGTTTTTTTATTTGTCTATTAATTACTGAAACGCGCCCTAAACACACACTCACACACACACATGCGTAGTATCGCCACGCCGAACGGAACAACAAAATGTAGGAAAAACCTTTCGAAAGTCATAAAAGCGATTAGGAAATGATGATGAACTTTTATTAGGTTTTTGAACCGCGTTTTTCCACGGAAAAACGAACGTAGATATGGAAGTTTTGGGTGGAAGCACCGCAAATAGTGGCCTTATTTTTGGAGTCATGTAGTCGCAAACGATATGTTTACACAGTGGATGTTAGCGTTAGCGTTAAAGGTTTGTCTGAATCGGCGAGAAAATGAAACTGATAAAGAAAGTACATTTCCCATCGTGGTACCTCAACGATAAAAATAATTATATTTGTTAAAACAACCATTTTATTACTGCAAATCTACTGATGGATTCGTATCTTTAAAAATCTTAATTACTTGCACCATGTTTTGAATATTTTGTTTATAGAAAGCTTTATAACTATGAAATGTTTTAATGAAAATTAAGCTTCATGGAAAATTCAAATTATTTGTTTAATAACGAACCAAATAATCGTACATGTCGCTTAAAGCATGAATTCATCGCAGAAGAAAATTATGAGAAAAATTCAAGAAATGTCGTGCAAATGACATGTCCATTACAGGAAAATGTCAACAATTTCTAAGAAAGCGATATCACATACGGGTGAAACCATTCGAAAGTGTCAACAGGATAGATGAGCACGTGTTTCGTATCACACGTGGCCGTATGAATATGAGACGCGAGACACCTGTCGTTTCTGAGCGCACCAAACCGTAATCGAATATTGAGGTTTGTGTGGTTTTATTGTGCTTTGAACTACAGTTTCAATCAACGCACAAATGGAAACAGTATTCCATCGGATCGACCAATTATCCACACGGGTTATGATTTGTTGACGGGTTATGATATGATTTACACACATACATCATCTCGAAGTTTTTGCACGTAAATGTAACCTTTCAATTCGAGTACCCCCTACACGTGTTTTGAAATCACGGTAAACTAAGTATTTTGCAAACAAAAAAAAACACACACACACTCAAACTAAGCAGACAAAGTGTCCCTAACGCCGCAAGCCTGTTTCTATCAATGTCGACCATTGTGTCGACATTATGAGGAAAAAATAATAATGTTAATGCAAAAAATGGGGAACAGGTAATATGGCGAATAAAACACACATTGTAAATTGATCTGTCGTACGAGTTGTGCGGTGCGGTTGCGCATCGATTGAGAGCTATCGAGGGCGCCATCAGCGATGCGTAGCTCGTGATTGTCACCACAGCCCTGCCCTTTCCTTAGCCTTGGAGTCCCCAATACCCACAGCCCTCGTCGCATCATTATCACAACCATACGGATCAGGGTCAGGCCCCGATATCCGCGATCGGTCCGATTTGCATGCCGTGTGAGTCGCGGGTGGTTGTTGTTTTTTTCGGGATTCACCACGCTGGAGGGTGTTGGTTAGTATTCAGTGCGTGCGTCACCCTTAACCCAGTCTGGAATAGGGGGAGAGGATGGGAATTGGTGGCACCAAAAGATGAGACCACGTTTGTTGTTTATTTGGCGGACAACTCTCTATCTTGGTCAGCTGTAACTCTCCTTTTTTATTGCGAATTCGTTGAGCGAAAGTTCATTTGTTGGATTGAATAGAAACAGTCCCCAAGATGAAGGGATGCGATTGCTTTATTTTTGCATCATTAATAAAAGCGACAGTACTATAAAGCTGTAGGTTGAACATTGGAAGAGAACATTGTTGGATTGAGTATATTTATTTGTAACATTTTGACAAAAAATATAAAATCAATAAGTTTCATAACAAATTTAAAAATGGTAGCGATATTTGCATTTTTTTTTATAAATAAAATAAATTGCGTAAGCTAGATATATCTAAAAATTGTTCCAAACTAAAAAACGATAGAAATGTATGTGCAAAACTATGTCACAACTAGACAATCAGCAATTTCGATCCCTTTCAGCCTCACTATGTCATGTTCCAGCCGGTGAGGTTGTTAACATGCACTTCAAATTATCATCAGCAAACAAAAACTCATCCTTTATTGTTGTCAAATTGTTTTATGTTCAGTTGATGTACTATAAACCTCGACTATTTGCCGAAAAAAAAAAACAAACATAAGCCAACGTAACCTTGAAAAAGTCGTTTTTTGGAAACATGTTACTCTCTGTCCTCTCTGTTTAGTTTTTTTTGTAACAGTTCACCCATAATACTGTTGTTTGAAGCAAACCTTCCAACAAAGAGAGGTTGTTTGTTGCGATTTTTTTTTGTTTCCGCCAATGACAAAACTCATAACGCTGTTGATGATTTCCCTAAAGCTTCAATCGTTTGCGGCACAAAAAATTGGTTTGTTTTCACCTATTTTGCATCGTTTATCCCTTACTCTGCACGCAGTTTATGAGCTAACAATTTGCACGACACGAATTAATTTGTGTATTTCTGCAACAAAGCATCTAAATCGATTTCATTCATTTTTCCCCAGAGAAAGAGAGATCGAATTTAAATCTCTCTGCAAAAGGTATTGATGTTACATAGTGCTTACTTTAAAGTTCTTTCGTTTCAAATCGTTCGAAGGCGTCCCGTGGCGCCGGTACATTGTCTCAAGTTCATGCTGCTCTAAATAAAAGCCTCAAATTAAACCGAATGAATAAACTTTTTGTCACACGCAAATGGCGCTTCCCTGTCGCTTTCATGTACGCAACCCGGCGTGGAGTTGGCTTTTAATGATGCACGCAAACATTCAACGGATTAATAGTTCCACGGAAGACAAGTGACCCGCCATGCACCACGGTCGAAAACATGCACCATTCCAAACGGTTTCAGTGTGGTGAAGTTCGCTGTTGCGCTACTGTGTTGGATCAATATCAGCATCGCGCGGCTTCCGTCTAGCTTCGTTTTCCAAAAAAGGGGCTGCTCCCGGGTGGAAAACAACCTTCACCAGAACGAGACGGGCGAACAAATTGTAAACACGGGGCGCGGTTGAAAAGAGCATCAAGGTATTGCCTGGCGATGTTTGTTCTACCTTAACCTCGTTAGCATGATTGCCACATCGGATTGTTGGGGATGCAGTCCGTTTTGGTAGCATAAAACTAATGCACCGGCAAGGTGATATACTCCTTCGCACATAGAACCACAGCGTGTAGGGGTGCGTGCATAAAATTGCTTTTGTTTGATGAGGAATGTATGCAAACTTAGCTTACGACACCTGGATTATCATAGAGAAACCCAGGTGGAAATGCAAAGAATGCATGCTTGCTTGCATGTTTATCAACGCCTTCATTTCCGGAGAAGCTGCCGCAAATTCATACGCAACGAAATTGTGCATCGGTTGCATCAAGTGCTACAATGTTTGCTGATCTAGGCATGGAGTGACAAGTGATCCAAATAACTTTAGTAGCAAGGTTAGAAGAAGAACCAATTTAAATCACACGTAAACGAAACTAATCATTCTTTTGACGGCTCCACAAACACTTTCAAGGAGTTCTGAAATGGCTCCCGGTTAGATCGCTCTACGCTATATAAATATGCATGGACTGGATTATTGCTTCCCTTCGGATAAAATACGATGATTTCCGCATCGAACACCTGCTCTGGAAAGGAATGCATGGAGCTGTTTTTCAGACTGGTCCGTAAGCAAACCAGACCGAAGCGACGAATCTCTGCGGCTCGGTGGGACATAATTAAACACCACACGTGGCCACTCCTTCTGCGCTCCCCAAAGCCTTGTTTGTGTGGACGAAACAACCTATTTAATTAGAAACGTTTAGCGGCACACAAAACAAGTAACAGACGAAAAAAATCTCCTGTGTACATATGAGTGACAGACGCGTTTCCAGCCGCAGCCATTAATTACGTACCACAGTTGTATCTCCTCCCGTGACCATATTTCTATGGCCAATTGTACTGTAATTGGTTTTAATAGATGTCAAACGCGATAATGAAACTATCTTATAAATTATTGCCGTACATTTACATGTCTCGGGTGAGGTGTTTTGTGTTTGAATCGAGCTTTCAAGCACAACTTTACTGTGCCATTCCTGTAGATTCTTTACGCGTGCGACCACCACTTCTATTAAATGTTCAGGTTTAGATATGCAAAGTTACGCTTGCGAACAAGCGAATGATTGGTTTTGTATGATAAATGCTTAATAAGCAGGTGGTGGAAAGTTGTTAAACTGTTCCGAGAAACAATTACTCTGTGTGGGATAGATTGTTTGATAAAAAAAAATTGCGAACACATGCGGACAGATTGAATCAACAAATAGCAATTGAAAATGGTAATTGCAAAAATTACTTACTAAAAAATTTCAGCCGAGTTGATTATGAATGAGATAAACATAATATAAATTATTCGATATTGTTGATTTTTGATAAAACATACTAATTGAATTATGCAGCACGCTCCTTTTCAATTATCAACGTAAAAATTATGTCATTAAAACTAGCACCGCAGTAAAATATTATAGCAGTCTCAGTTTAGAATGAACTACCCAGCACTTTTAGTCGTCCTTTTCACTACCATTTTGTGACAGATTTTTTTTCAGATCAATTACCCTAGCAAAGATTACTATCACATCACGCCAAGCATCTTGTTAACCCACTTCAAATATAGCTCACTGTTCCTGCACCGGTTAACATTCCCGCGTGAGTAATCCACTTTTCAGCTCGTGTTCACCACTTATGCATCCCCATATTGTCAACCCACATTCTCACCTGCATCGACCCAGACCGTGACTAATAGTCTGACCGTACCGCACTCTTTATCATCCCTTCACCTACAACCAGCGTGGCACGTTCTGAAAAGCAAAGCGTGCCCGCGCACGCGCATATGACGCCATTTTCCGGACATGACTACCGGCTGGACCGGCTGGCCGTGAAAAACTCCAAGAGTCGACCTAACCGAGCTAACCGACAAAGGAACACAACACGGGAGCAGAATGCATCACGCTTTTCTGGATGGAGGAACACGACAGGGAAGGGAACTCGCGCCCCGAACCTCACGCGCGTCTAAAGTAAGAATGTATGTAAATCAGACCGCTATCGAACCGTTCGTCATCTTCGTGTCGGCGGCGGTGGAATTGTTATTCTTGCATAATTAATATCGGCATCGAAACCGGGTCCAGTCGGCTGAACCGTTACGGAGAGGTTCCGATCCATGGGCTTGAGACATGATCAAGGGTGAGAACATACGGGCAGTGAACATGACATGGTTCTGCGGAGTAACTTCTCCTGAGTGGGATCACATTTACATCAGCTGAAGCATTCCTTGAGTAAGGCCCAACTGGCCAATATTGCAAAGGAACGGTACGAGAATGCAAATGTCTTACGTACGTAATCAAGTGCAGCGGTTGAGATGATGATGATGATGATGACGTTGATCGGTAAGATTTATCGAGCTGTGGCACCTACAAATAGCTATCACTTTGACCATTCTTACGCCGCGTTCGGTATGAACGAATGGATAGGGAAGCTTCAAGGATCTTCCTGGTAATGGGACAACTTGTCCACAACGATACACAATGCTTCCAGAACACTTGTGTGATGACATGATTTAATTGAAAAACCAAACAACACAGCGTTCCACCGGCCTCCAATTGAGACTAACGCATTTTTAATTGAGTTTTATTCCTTTGCAAAACAAAAAAAAAGGGTAGAGGGACCTCTCCCTTCTAGGGTCAAAGCATTTCCAAGCGCGGGCAGTAGCGTTGTCCACCCGGCGGCAATGAGTAATGGCTGACCCCGTTTTGGGATCAGCTTACAATCGGTTCGCCGTCATCGTTGTCATCGTAGTTTATTGATTGAAATGGCCACAAAACTCAATGATCGGTCCCGGGGCGCTTTATTAAACGGGGGTGGGTGATGTGTGATCCATCTATTCCACTGCAATGGAGCTCCAGTGTAAGAGCGTACGTGGGTCAAGACCTTGAGAATCTTCCCTCCGGACACACGTACGGCAATGATCGTTTTCTAATCAAATAAACGATCGTTGTACGCCCGAAGGAGATAAAAGGCCTGGTACGGGTGGGAAGGATTTCGCAAGATCTACAACGTCCCAACCCGAGAACCAGCGTGATCTTTGCTCTATCAATCATGCACTATGTGTGCCGATGAGTGGTAGTGATCGTATCGCGCCTAGACCTGGAGTCTGCCGGGAGTTTTTGCCGAGAATCGTTTGGCGCACATAGCGTTTAATTGATTTTTATGTTCACCGAAACAAATTCATCAACTGACCGTCATTCGGACGGGTAGCTTCTGGAACCTTCGACGTATTAATGTCTCTTTATTGTGACAGTTTTATTGCCGGTTGGACAATTAGAGTCGAGCGCGTCGTTTCTCGACGTAGCGCCCACAATGATA